>NC_090135.1:4677775-4984372 GCF_040581485.1 Linepithema humile
CACATATGAGTAGCAGATTGGGACATCCTCCGGACTGTTATGCGAATCCAAATATTTGCGAATCATACATTGCAACGATAAGCACTTTATCGCCTCATTTTCCTCTCGTGAGAAATATTCGAATAAATGTCTACAAATTGATAGGCAATTATAAAAAATTTCATCATTTGTTTTCAGCTTTGAGATTTGTCAATATGGATAAATTGCTGGAAATTTCCAATGATGCAAAGGTTAAAGCAAGATTTTACAAAAACAATTTGACCGTTAGTTTGGACGAGGAAAAAATTTTGTCGCAAAATTACGAAGCGTTTACAGTTATGAAAAAGAGATTGTTGGATACACCACGTTTCCCTTGTGTCTCTTGCGAAAAACTATGTGTGAATAGTGACGTTTCTGAGCTAAAAAAGCTGAAAAAACCAGTAGAGGGACCTTTTTGGAAAAACTTGATGACTTACGTAACAGAACACAATAGCGATACTGGATTAATTTGTAAGTTTTGTTTGGGCAAATTTCGGAAAGGCATGTTGCCTTCTACTTGCGTTTTGAATAATCTTGCCGTAAAACCATTACCGGATGTTTTGTCGGATTTCAATGATTACGAAAAAATGTTAATCAAGAGAATGAGCAGCTTCCAAGTAGTGCAAACAATGGGCGCTGTTTCGAACAAACATTTGCCGCACAGACAAATGATCCGTAAAGTAAAAGGTAGAACATTTCATTTGCCACTTCCTTTACAAGAAACATTGGATAAGATATGTCCTCCGGAAAATCCTATAAATTTGAAACACGAGTTGCACATTCTCGTTCGAGGTATGCCTAAAAAATCAAAAGTTGTTTGGGAAAATTTGGTGGATATTAATAAAGTGTTTAAGGCTTTGCAATGGTTAAAAGAAAATAATCCGCACTATTCGGAAATTCGTCTTCCAGCGTCATCTGATGATTTATTAAATGAGAAGTTGCAAGAAACAGAATATCAGATCGTCGATGATGGGGGCGAGGAGAGCAATAATGACGAAATAGATGAGGTGGTTGAGGACACCGTACAGCAGATTAAAGATAATGACCAAATCGTTTTGAAACGTAAGGCTTTCCTGACGCAAATTACCAAAGACTCGGGTATTAATGATCAGTATACGATATACCCAATGCGCGTGAAAAGGATTGATAACGAATCTGCACTCAAACTTTATCAAATGTTAAAAATCGAAGATGTTCCAATGGATAATCGTTATAAATATCTGGATGTCATGTGTTTCCCCGATTTATATCCAGAGGGTATCAATGGACAACGAGAAGATAGAAATTTTGCATTACCGGAATATTTATTCATCAGAACGCGATTGATGTCGAAACACAATAGATTCAGATTGAATCCGCAGTACTTGTTTTTCCTTCTTCATGATACTAACAACCGACAATTGAAAAACGGTATATATTATACGATGATGGTTGCTAACGCACGAGAGAGATATACTGCTGATAGATACTTGAACGAATTGAAAGACGAACAATTGGAATCGAATTTAATGAGTATTTTCGGAAAACTGAGAAATACGGATCAATTTTGGCGACAACCATCCAATAATGTGAAATGCATGACTCTGCATTACGGCCCAGCAACGTGGTTTTTGACTTTGAGTCCTAGTGAATGGAAATGGTCCGATTTGGGTGAATATTTACGAGACATGAATCCCGATAAAGAGAAGTTAAGCATTAACGAACTAATCGCATATGACCCTGTTAGCACGTCTAGATTCATGTGCATAAAATTCAAAGCCATGATTGATTTTATTCGTTCAGTTGATAACCCAATAGGGGAAGTAATCCACTACTTCTGGCGATTAGAATATCAAACTAGAGGTATCCAGCACATGCATTGCTTGATTTGGATAAGAGATGCTCCTGTGCTAGGAAAATCGCCGGATGAAGAAGTTGTTTCGTTTATTCAAAAATACGTGACGTGCGAAATTCCAGATAAAAACGTTTCGCCAACATTGTACGAAACGGTTACAAGTGATCAGAATCATAAACATAACTCGTATTGCATGCGTACAAAGAAAACCGAAACAAATATTTACAGAAAGTGTCGGTTTGATTTTCCGCGATCAGTTACGACAAATTTCGTTTTAAGAGACGTTGTCACTTCAATAGTGGGTAGAAAAAATTTACGCAGTAGAAGCAGGTTGTACGATCTTCCTCGCAAGAAGTCGGAGAGGTTTATTAATGATTATAATCCGGCTATCAAATTGGCTTGGGAGGGAAATATGGACATACAATTTGTTGGAGAAAAATCAGAGTTTTTAAACTCGTATTTAACAAAATACACGACAAAGTCGGAAAAATGTAACATAGACTTTGAAATGATAGATTCCAATAAGCCTTTGGCATCGAAATTGTGGAATTTTGCGATGCGTCGTTTGAATAACAGAGAATGCGGTGCTTTAGAAGCTGCGGATACACTATTAGGGCATCCCTTGTATGGTACGGATTGTGATACCATTATCAAATGGATCGACGTCAATGAAGTGAGAAACAGAAAAGTTAAAACATTCAATGAAATTACAGCTCTCGATAAAAATTCTACGAATATCTATTGTCCGTCGCTCATCGATGATCATTATCCAAACAGACCTAAAGAACTAGAATCATTGAATTTGTACGATTTTACTAGATTCTGGGACATTGTAAAACAGATGCCAAAAAGTGACGAGGTCGAATATTACGAACTGGTATCGCGTTTATTTGTAAAGAAACGAAAAAAGGGTAGTTTAATAAACCATTACCGATTCAATGTAAAAACTGAACCCGAAAAGTACTTTTACTCGCTGCTTCTTCTGTTCAAACCATGGAGAGATTCGAGTGAACTCAAAGGTGCGTACGAAACTTACACGGATGCCTTTAAGAATTCAGAGACTGGATTGACGAAGGCAATGAAATATCACGAAAGGCTCGAAGAAATACAGAAAGCTTTTGAGGATGTTACTGAATTGATCGAGAAGCGTGAAAATGATTTAAAAATAGCAGACGGAGACAAATCTGATGACGATGAACTGGATTGCAATCCAGTACAAGCTGACGACGCGATGAAAAATCTGGAAGATTTTGGTAAGATTGACGCCCCGATTAATTTATCGCAAATGATGTCGCAATTGAACAAAGATCAGAAAAGAGTCTTCGACAGGGTATGCCAAGTTTTACAAAATAAAAATCATATTCTACGATTGTACGTAAGCGGTGAGGGTGGTACAGGAAAAAGTTTTCTTATTGAAACGATCAAACATTGGATCAAAATAAATTTGAAAAAAACGACTGCGATATCTGCTCCCACGGGTATTGCAGCATTCAATATCGATGGCCTGACAATCCATAGAATGTTTCAGCTACCCGTCACTCATGAATCTACGCCTAAGTACGTGCAATTGTCAGACGTAATCTTGAAAATTTTGAGAGACAAATTGAAGAATGTCGAACTATTCATAATCGATGAAGTATCCATGATTTCGAATGTGACACTTATGTTTATCAATCTACGATTATGTGAAATTTTTGATACGACAGATACAAATGATGGTTTCTTTGGTAGAAAACACATTCTCTTGTTTGGAGACTTGTTGCAGCTTCCTCCTGTAAAAGGACATCCTCCGTTCGTTAAAATGTCTCGATCAGATGTTCAGAAGTATTTAGGTACCATGGGTGGATTTGACTTGTGGAGATTGTTTGATTACGACGAACTCTTGATAAATATGCGACAAAGAGGCGACAACAGATATCGCGATATACTTTCTAGAATACGAATAGGTCTCATAACGGATTCTGACATCAATGTACTTGAATCAAGAAAAATCATTTTCAAAGAAAATAGTTGCGACGAAAGATTGAATGAACTTTACACTTATATGAATCAATTACCGACCGATACAATATGTTTATTACCTACGTGTTATTTGTGCAAGGTTTTGAACACGGCAATGCTTAATAAAATCGACGGCGAGGAAATTCTACTAATAGCAGAAGATGATGTCGACTGTGCTCCAGCAATGAGAAAAAAAGTGCAAAAAACCTTGGAAGATAAAGATGACAAAGTTTCAGAAACGGCAGGCATTGAAAGAGTAATAATGATTAAAATTGGTGCTAAAGTGATGATTCGACGAAACATTGACGTAACTCTGGGACTTGTCAACGGAACAATAGGCAATGTAGTTGCGGTTAATCGTGCTGCTGATGGAAATATTTATTCCGTCACATTAGTTACTTCGGATAACAAAGAATTCGCAATAACGAGAGTAGACATTAAATTCGAGATATTTCACAAAATAGTGGTACATCGCAAACAATTTCCATTGTCCCTCAGTTATGGAATAACTATACACAAAAGTCAAGGCGTTACGTGTAAAAATGCAATGATGGATCTGGGAACGACTGTATTCAGTGATGGTCAAGCCTATGTAGGTTTGTCTCGAGTGAGTACATTGGAAGGCCTACATTTGATAAACTTCAATCCGGCATCAGTTCAAGCACACTCAGGAGCCATTTCGGAATATAATCGACTAAGATCTTTGTTCAAATCTCAGCTGCCACAAATCGATTTATCCAAGAAAAAGGCTATAAAAGTTTACGATCGTCGATGGACCATACCTAGTATCATTGATAATGTACAGAATCATGGTTGCGAGGAATCAAAAAGTGTAATTACGTGGAAAATATACGGCCTTCTTAATGACGATAATGTTTCGTGTTACGCTAATGTAATATTGCAGTGTGTATTTCATTGCGTGCGTATCAGGCAACAAATACTAAAATATAAAGCATCGAACGCATTGACTGATGCTATATGCGCGTATACTGAGCGTAAATATTGCAACGTTCAAGCGGTTAGAAGATCTGTCGGAGAATGCTTCGAAGAACGAATACAACAAGATGCTTCGCAATTTTTCATGGCTCTAATGTCGACGTATTCTGAAATCAATGATATATTGGAACACGAATTGAAGCACGTAACATGTTGCTCAAATGCCAAATGTAATTACACGGTAACTACGTTGGAAAAAAGTTGTTTGCTAATATTACCTATACAATCGACATTAAAAAGGAAAAGAGGTGTCACGCTACAAACTTTGATTGATTCGGAATTTTCCAAATGGGAAACGATAGACGGCAGTTGTAACGCATGTAAAGGTTCCGTTCTGAAAAAGAAAACCGTAATCGAATCGACTTTATCCATCTTAGTGATACAGCTCAATTTATACACTTTTGTGAACGGTGTTTGCAAAAAAATTATCAACAATCGGATTAACGCCGTACCGACGAATAATATCACGATAGATAAAAAAAAGTACAAGGTAATAAGCGCTATATTTCACGAAGGCGAAGAAATGAATCGTGGTCACTACACGTGTATGTTGAGAGCAGAAAAAAAATCAGAATGGTATTGCTCTAATGACATGAAAGTCATTAAGAAAAACTGGCCCAAAGGAGCACAAGGGGCGTACATATTGTTCTTGGAGCAGATTAAGTGATTTTGGAAATAACTGCATTTAATGACACTTTCCTCGAATGTAAGTGTCGGAATTTCTTTGTAGTAAATTTACGTGAATTTTTTAGATCCGGAAAATTATAACAATTAATCGGCTGCTCTGGCGCTTCATAAAAGCTGCCGTAGGCGCTGAACTAAAACATCGGCTGCCATAGCGCTGAGTTTAGACTTGTCCTAGGTGCCAAATTAAAAAAATTATTTTTGGGCCCCAAACAAAAATTATTTTCGCAATTATAGCGTTTACGGCTGCAATAGCGTTGAATTCAGGCTTGCCCTAGGCGGTCAATTAGAAAAATCTGGGATAGAATTCTGTGCACAAAATGTAAAAAAGTAGGTGATATAGCACAAAAATTCATAAATGATAAGATCAGGCCAAGTTCCAAAAAAGACACTCCAATATGTTTATATTTTAATAATAATCTGAATTTTTAATATATTACCAACATGAAAAGTAACTGATATATTGTTCAAGGTGCAAATTCAAAATAAACATACATAAAATATACATAAAATGTATAAATAAAACTGATCATAATTTGATTCTAGAAAGTAAGTGATATATTATTCTTAGTGCACATACAAAATTTTTTAAAATTTAATTAAAATAACAAAATATTTATTAAAAAATACAAAAACACTTGGCGCTGCCAACGGGCTTCACCATCCCCCCTCCCCCTAGCGCAACCCCTTTACGCCATTTCCCCCTTTCCTCCCCTCCCCCCCCCGTCAAGAGGCTCCACCACCCCTCCACCCCTTTACATCTTTACACCTATAGTATTATGAAACAACGAAAATGAGTAATAATGTAATAATAGCATGATTAACTGACATCATGTAATTAATTGACATTATGTAAGTTAACATGTTGTTCGGTGTGGCAGCGCCAAGTGTTTTTGTATTTTTTAATAAATATTTTGTTATTTTAATTAAATTTTAAAAAATTTTGTATGTGCACTAAGAATAATATATCACTTACTTTCTAGAATCAAATTATGATCAGTTTTATTTATACATTTTATGTATATTTTATGTATGTTTATTTTGAATTTGCACCTTGAACAATATATCAGTTACTTTTCATGTTGGTAATATATTAAAAATTCAGATTATTATTAAAATATAAACATATTGGAGTGTCTTTTTTGGAACTTGGCCTGATCTTATCATTTATGAATTTTTGTGCTAGTACTTATCTGTAAATGTGCTTATTTTTTAGAAAAAAGGAGAGGAGGCGGAAAGTCTCGCGCTCGCTGGTATCACCAGCGAGGTGGAAGAAGTGAATGGGGAGGCAGGGGTGGATGGGGAGGCAGAGGTGGATGGGGAGGCAGAGGTGGATGGAGCGGCAGAGGTGGATGGGGTGGCAGAGGTGGGTGGGGACCGAGAGGTGGCCAGGGCGGAAGAGGCCATATCATAATAAAAAAATATTATATAAATTAAAAAAATATTAGATAAATATAAAAATAATTTTATATATTAATTTCATATTAATATTAATTTTATTTTTTTAACAAACTTTTATTTTTTAATATTTTTTTTGTATTTTTTATTTATATTTTTATTATTTTTTAACTTATTTACTTATACAATATACTTATATTTTTATTTTTTAATATCTTTTCTATTTTTTATTTATATTTTTATTTTTTAACTTATATTACTTATACAATATACTTATATTTTTTTTTATTTATATTTTTATTATTTTTGACGATATTTTTATTATTTTTTAATTTTTTATTTATATTTTTATTTTATATTTTTTTTATTGATTTATTATTATTATTAATAATATGTTTTTTAATCTAATTTATGTGATAACATTATAATAAACATATATTGACTAGTCATATTGTGATAATTTTATATTAAGATTTATTTTACATATATATAAAATAAAATTTCAAATAAAATCAATTATCTCGTGCTAACTCTCTATCCCGTCACATATTTATAGATAAATAAAATATTACTAACATGTCTGCAAATGACATCACATATGTATAAAAGAAATATATAGAAAGATTAATGAAATGTGGTATAATAGGGCTCCTGGCGAAGGTCCACTAAAAAAACCTAACGCGCCGTTAGTGGAACCTCGAAGGTGGTGCGGAAGACCACTATTAATAATACTATTATAATTACTAATAAATACTATTATAATTACTAATAATACATTATTTTTACAATATTTTAACAAAAGTACAATAAATCTGACTGCATTTATAATATATGTTACCGTCTCCTCCACTCATCTCCATAGTACAGTAACTTTTGCTAATATGCAGTAGTTTAAAATAAATGATTAAAAATGGAATAAAATATAATATGGCATATGGAGCATATATCATAGATTGTTGGTGTGAAAATTTTAATTATCTTTTATATAGAAATAATTCGTCTACATTTGACACGTTAAAATGTACACCGATCTCAGATTGAGATACTAGAGTGTACGAAAATTAAGTACATTATTGATCTCCCTATTTGGATTCTCCGAATGTACGAATAGAAAATTATTGAACGGGAGAAAAAATATCAGGACGCGAGTGACTAATTGTAAGTTGGGAAATAATTAAAAGTTTTACAGGTATGTAAAATCTTTCGAGTCGATAGACATAAATGCCAAAGCAAGCATGGCTAAACGAATAAGGCGAATGGCAAGAACATAGTATATGTTAAATTTACACTTTGTTGCAATATTGCAAAATAACTTCATTTTTCTATTGACAATAGCAAATCTGAATTATTTCAAAAATTGTTAGTTTTAACATATGCGAATATTATTAATAAATATAAACTATTATTTTTTAAGCAAAAAAAAGATTATTTGATAATTTACACTGTTAGAAACAAATGCGGAAAAAAGAAAAGAAAGTTGCGAGAAGCAAATCTCGAACACGGGATTTTTCATATTCCAGCCACATGCCTTAGAAACACTTACTTCTTAGCATTTATCGTCTGTTGCGTCGGCTCGGTGGAAGGGAGACGGCGTTCTCTTCCATTGGTCGACCGGGTCGAGCTCACACGGATAGGGTGACGTCATCGGTTCTCGGTTGTATTAGTGTGATGCCGCCGCTCGTTTCTGGCAGCATTGCATAAAGCATGATGCATAAGGAGTCGAAAAATCCGTAAGGATGAATTTTTATGCGTTATGCAAACGGATACGCGTCTAGATTTGTCCACCATTAATTGTGTTCGCTAATTTCAACCAGTTTCTAACCTCTTCTCTTGTTGACAATACGTGGTAAGTACACTTATCGATTCTACTATATATTCTTAATATAATAATATAATTATATATATATATATTATATTATATATTTATTATATTATATAATTACTAAATTAATAATATATATAACAATCACATTAATATATTTTATTTCGATAGGAAAATGGATCATGATTCATATTTTTTTGATTCTCAATATCAAGATGAAAATTTCTGTGGAGAGAATCAATATTCTCAATATTCTGAAAATGAAAATGTTTGTGAAAAAGAGAATCAAAATGAAATCGATGGAGATGCTTTGTTCATTTCTTTGGTGCGTGATTATCCTTACATATATAACAAGGAACTGACTGATTTCAAAGATACTTTTAAAAAACAGAATGCCTGAACAGAAATAGCAAGCATTTTGAATATGACAGGTATATAATATATTTTTATACATTGCAATTTATTTTAACAGATTTTAAATTGCATATGTTAAACCAGTGACACAGTGTAATTTTTCATGTTAGATTGTAAACTAGTAAACTACTTGCTGAAAATACAGCCTGCAGCATTTTTAGCAAGACTAGATTGCATGCGATCTAGCATGAAAAATTAATATATTTAATATTATTTTTGTTGCTAGTGGACGAGTGTCAATCACGATGGACGCGATTAAGAGAGCGATACACAAGAGAAAAAAAACAAAGACAGGAAGAAACAACTACTGGAAGTGGAGCATCAAAAAGGAAAACTTTTGAGTTTTTTAACAACATGCAATTTTTGAATCCATTCGTTAAGAAAAGAAAGTATAGTAAAAATTAGGATGTTGAAAAATTAGAATAATCAAGATTTCTTTTTTGTATTGCGACGTGAACTAGCCTCGGAATCACGCCAGATCCGAGGCAGCACGCCCAATGGAAATCGGTACTCGAGGCATCGGCAATAACTGCTCGACTCGGTAACTTACGGTATCAGAAGCAGATGCTTAATTCGGTAACTCGCGGTACTCCACGCTCGTCGGGAGTAAGGTAACTCGCGAGATCGGCAATAACTGCACGATTCGGTAACTCGCGGTACTCCACACAATTCGGGAGCAAGGTAACTCACGCGATAACGGTAACCGGAAATGGGCGCCAGGTGCGAATAATCGCACCGCGGTATCGGTAACTTTAATAGTTCTCAAAATTTGCTCGGCCGCTCCCCGCTCAGTATGGCAGAGGGGCGCAGTTCTTTTACTTAACGTAGATATCTGGAGTGAGAGGCGAACACAAGGACAACTCAATACTTAATAGTTAACAATAATGTATTTCCATAATTTGGCTTACAAGGGTAAAGATGTGCAGCGTTCGGCCTGAGCCGATACGGCGGAGACGGTTCAATGCGGTAGCAGGGCCGTTCGCCCAATTACTCGATAACAAGAATAAAGTTAGACAAATACGCGAAATCACGGAGATGCGATCACGATAGTTCGCCGCTGATCCGACTCTATCCGGTAAACACGGGACTTATACTCTGATCATTCGATACGGCCGGTGAAGGCCAAATCAACAGACTTTAAGCGACGGGAGCCTAACGGCCGGGACTGAGATGTCGCGGAACGGCTATTTTTCGCGGGCTTTCCCGTTTCTCGCCGAGACGCGAACTTGGCGGTAACCGCAATCTCGCGGAGAACGTTCCCGGATCAAAATCCGCCCACAGACATTCACGGTACTTCCGGTACGGTGATAACGCGGCAAACGGTACCGGAGCGGTATCGCAAGAAAACGGTAGCAATCGGTTTTTCTTTTCTTTTAAAAGACGGTAACGGCAGGACGGTACGGTAACTAAACGAACGGTAACGAAACGGCAACGAGAAAAGACTGTCGGCGCTGAATTCCCACAAGACAGAGAGACTGTTACGCGATATCCGGGGCCGGCTGGACATGCGGTAATTGAGCGTAATTGAGCGCTCACGATATCAAACACTACGATTAATGTGAGAGACACTACATATTAAACGAACTCACGCTACCAGCCATCACCGGACGGAACTCTACGGCTACCCGAGAGGCGGCTTACAACGATTGGACGTCCTTGGCGTCTTCGGTGTCGTCGGGCTGAGTCCCTGATGTCGTCCTCGCGCACTTGTGTCACACCGAACAGTGACTCTTCTCGGCTCTGCCTCTAGGTCCTTCCAGATTCGCGTCGCCTTCCTGCGCATCCTGCCGATTTTCCAAAAAGGGGGGCCCCTGAGAACCGCCCACAGTTCATCCAGGGCGCCCCCTTCCGCTCACTGTGGTTTCCTCAAGTCTTTCGGCTGATAACGTGTCGGTAAGTCGATGTTCCCGGAAGAGACTGGTTAGGCTGGCCGGGCCATACTCCGGTCCTTCCGGGTGCAGCATCTTCGGGGTCCTCGAAGCCGTCTGCAGCCGGGCGAGGTCCGCTGCTGCGTGTCTTTGTGTTGCTTTTGACTTTGTGGCTGAAACCAAAGCGGAGTTAGATAGGGCTTGGATGGCGGAGGCGACGGAATCGCGGTACCTGACCTTTTTCGTGGGGTCACTAACGCGTGGCCCCTGCGGATGATCCCCCGGTGTCCGGCTTCCCTGGCGATGCTGTCTTCGCCCTGAGGCACAAAACACGCAACGCCGCCCGCACGGGGTCTCGCCTTACAACTCAAAAACGGTATTACGGTACAAAAACAGGAATTACAATACAAACGACGCGCAAAAATTGTGGAGTCTCGCGGGTTGCTCTCTCCACGCGAGGAGCAACACCAGGGCTCCTTGCTCCCTCGGCCGGGCTATCGCCCTTGTGACGGCGCTCGAAAAGCGTCACGTCACAGTATATTAGTCTTAGAACTCTTTGCATGTTACGCCAATTTTTTGACATTATTTTTTTCTTTTTTCAGAACAATGACTAATGTGCAACATGCCAAAAGCTCTCCATTGACAAAACGATGTATTTCTCTTCAAAAGTAAGATATATACATAATTCATATATAATTAAAAGCGCTTTTATTTGCAAATCTGTAATAAAATTTTTATTTTCTAATTTTAGAAACTTTAACTTTAGTAACGAAAAAGAAAATCTCTGTTTGGCGAATGTGGCTACCTTACAACAGAATTTTTCAAAAGTTAACAATGCAGAATCATTGGAACAAAATCGATTTACAAGCTTAAGTGGCAGAAACGTTAATGTATCTCCTACAAATACAACTACTTTACTTGAACAACAACAGTCTTTTACAGAAATAAATCAAGCAAAAATAAATCAAAGATAAATATTTTTACAAGCATTTTTATTTATGGCATTTTTTTAATAAATTTTTTATTTGTTTCATTTAAAAAAAATTTATATTTGTGTTTAGAGACTCAACTTCACTTTCACACAAATCAAGCGACGCGGTAACATCATGCCAGTCTGATGCTTCTTCAATATCAGTATTAAGTGCCTCTGATTATGCGCGAAAGAAAGGTTTAAGTAGGCAAATAAAATCAAAAGGAAAATCGCAGCCAGATGTCGTAAATGCAATTTCTAAAGTTACATCTTTACTAGAGAATAAATACTCTTCAATTTCTCTTCTTATTTTTATTGTCCCTTCTTTTTTTTGATAGATCAGACCATTTCTAATAAAAATAATGAAAATTAAAACTATATTCAAGTATATATAAATAATCATAATAATAATATAATAATTACATATATAATAAATTATATAAAATATATCTTTGCAAATACTTACATTCTCACTTTTATAATCACAAAAAAAGTTCTCTTGATTTTCTTTTCAATATTGTGTGTTCCTATTTATTTCCTCTGTAACATTATTTTCAATATCAAAACTCAAAATCCTATCTCAAAATAAAAACTGAATAAAAGATATTTAAAATTTCTATGCTCTCTATGTATCGTCTTAGGCTGCCGGCACACAGGACGCGTTGATGCGTTACGCGTCGCTTCTTGCAACGCGTTAATTTTTCTAGTGACACAGAACGCGTTAAGATCTAGTAACATGCGCAAACTATACAAGCTCGTCCGTTTTAACCTAACGTTCTAACCTAAAATTAAATATTTGTTAATCTTAAAAAAAATATCTTTTAAAGTGAAGCAAGTATTATATAAGCATATTAATTAATATTTTATCTTGATTTTTTGTACGTTACAATTAGAGGTAATAATAATTTACTACTCAATTATATAGCTGAAATGGATAAATTAAAACGCAGAAAATTATTGCTTTTCTTATTATATATAAAAAAGAAAAAAAAGAGAGAAAAGAGAAATTTAAATATATCTCAAAGGAAGTATTGGGTACATCCTATTCTCAGATTAAAACAGCAGCAAGGAGATTGGAATAATTTGATATATGAAATGAGACTACAAGGAGATGAGACATTTTTTAGTTATATGAGAATGACATCAACCATGTTTGACACTTTACTAGCAAAAGTAGGACCAAGCATAACAAAAATGGAAACAAACTGGAGAATTCCAATTCCAGCAGCAACTAGATTAGCAATGACAATACGGTATGTATACACATTCAATTTAGATATTTTTTAATTAGACAATAAATATCATTGAAACATTTACAAAATAAACATTAAATAAAAAATATGATATATGTTTCAGTTATTTAGCAAGTGGAGATGGGCTTCATACAATTGCATTAAGCTATCGAACTGGTAGAAGTACATCACAAATAATAAAAGAGACTTGTGAGGCTATATGGAATAATCCCACACAGCACAAGGAACTCCCGGGAAACTCCCGGGGAGCTCATAAAATTTTTTGTAAGCTTAAATTAACCTTCAAAAAAACTTGCATGGAGCTTTCTGGGAGCTCCTATGTCCGCTTTTAAGAGCTCACTGGAAGCTTTATTTAAGCTCAAAGGAAGCTCAAAAATTATGTTTTAAGAGCTTCCAGCGAGCTTTAAAGTAGTTCCCGGGCAACTTCCAAATAATAATTATAAATAATAATAACAATTATTATTATTAAGAATTATAAATATTATAAGAATAATGAATAAATTTCCAATAAATTTTTATTACAATATAAATTTATTTTTATTACAAAAATTTATAACATAAAATATAAGGAACATTTTGAACAACATTTTGAAACATCGCATTTTAATGATAATAAATTATAATAATAAAAAAAATAAATCAATACATATATATATTGCTTGTTTTATGAAAGAGAGAGAGAGAGAGAGAGAGAGAGAGAGAGAGAGAGAGAGAGAGAGAGAGAGAGAGAGAGAGAGAGAGAGAGAGAGAGAGAGAGAGAGAGAGAGAGAGAGAGAGAGAGAGAGAGAGAGAGAGAGAGAGAGAGAGAGAGAGAGAGAGAGAGAGAGAGAGAGAGAGAGAGAGAGAGAGAGAGAGAGAGAGAGAGAGAGAGAGAGAGAGAGAGAGAGAGAGAGAGAGAGAGAGAGAGAGAGAGAGAGAGAGAGAGAGAGAGAGAGAGAGAGAGAGAGAGAGAGAGAGAGAGAGAGAGAGAGAGAGAGAGAGAGAGAGAGAGAGAGAGAGAGAGAGAGAGAGAGAGAGAGAGAGAGAGAGAGAGAGAGAGAGAGAGAGAGAGAGAGAGAGAGAGAGAGAGAGAGAGAGAGAGAGAGAGAGAGAGAGAGAGAGAGAGAGAGAGAGAGAGAGAGAGAGAGAGAGAGAGAGAGAGAGAGAGAGAGAGAGAGAGAGAGAGAGAGAGAGAGAGAGAGAGAGAGAGAGAGAGAGAGAGAGAGAGAGAGAGAGAGAGAGAGAGAGAGAGAGAGAGAGAGAGAGAGAGAGAGAGAGAGAGAGAGAGAGAGAGAGAGAGAGAGAGAGAGAGAGAGAGAGAGAGAGAGAGAGAGAGAGAGAGAGAGAGAGAGAGAGAGAGAGAGAGAGAGAGAGAGAGAGAGAGAGAGAGAGAGAGAGAGAGAGAGAGAGAGAGAGAGAGAGAGAGAGAGAGAGAGAGAGAGAGAGAGAGAGAGAGAGAGAGAGAGAGAGAGAGAGAGAGAGAGAGAGAGAGAGAGAGAGAGAGAGAGAGAGAGAGAGAGAGAGAGAGAGAGAGAGAGAGAGAGAGAGTTAATAAATTGCACATTATGTGGATTCAGTTCTTTTCTTGAGACGTAACAGCCGTGGATCCCACATGGATGATATGTTTTCTTTTCCATCTATCACCAGCATGGTGAAACCATACCATAATTTTTTTTTGTATCTCATTCTTCGTCGTATTGGGATATTCTTTTAGAACCGTCTCTGTAAAATTATATTTCTTGAGACGTAACAGCCGTGGATCCCACATGGATGATGTTTTCTTTTCCATCTATCACCAGCATGGTGAAACCATACCATAATTTTTTTTTGTATCTCATTCTTCGTCGTATTGGGATATTCTTTTAGAACTGTCTCTGTAAAATTATATTTCTTGAGACGTAACAGCCGTGGATCCCACATGGATGATATGTTTTCTTTTCCATCTATCACCAGCATGGTGAAACCATACCATAATTTTTTTTTGTATCTCATTCTTCGTCGTATTGGGATATTCTTTTAGAACCGTCTCTGTAAAATTATAATATATCATTCTTTAATGAAATATATACACAATAATGAGAATATATATGCATAACACATGTATAGATAAATTATATACCAATGAGAATTTTTGCCATTCTCATCCCTTGGAAGGCAAATGTATTTCGTTACCAATAACATCTTCTTCATCTACATCCATATTAATATTGTCGTCTATATCTATATTATCTTCTATCTCATCCATTCTTTCTTGTGAAGAACAACTTGTACATGTTTCTCCAATACTCTCAGGCCGGCGTCACATAGAACCCGTAATCCGTAATCCGCACCGGAAGTCCGCAAAAGTTACTAGGGATTGCGTCCGTAACGTTACGTGTGTTTTATCTCCTTGTGTCCCATGGAGCCGTAATTCCATGAAATTTCCGTAAAAGTTACTAAAAGTTACTAGTTATTACTAGTAATCCTTTTTTTAATTTTATTTATTTAACTAAATTTGACAATTTAATTAAAATTTTTGTTAAAATTATAATATATTCTGTAGTTTTCTTATGAATAAAATACAAATAAACAATTATAATCTGTTAAATAAAAAATAGTAATACCGTTACGTGTGTATTTACGGCTCCATGGGACACAAGGAGAAAAAACACACGTAACGTTACGGACGCAATCCCTAGTAACTTTTGCGGACTTCCGGTGCGGATTACGGATTACGGGTTCTATGTGACGCCGGCCTCATTCTCAGATTCCGCGATTAATTCGTTTTCGACACTACGGCTTTCAACATTTATGTCATTATTTGTAACGTCAACCTCAGATACCGAAGCAGCATTATTAACATGTACAACTACGGCTGCAAGTCGTCTACGTTGCTGTCTCTCAGACAATTGTAAAACAGGTTTACGTTCGTCCATTGCTTTAATGCAGTGCTCGGAATTAGTCTGAACATTTCAGCCGATTTCCGTGGTATACGCCTCCTTTCCTCTCCTTACCGCGCGCGCCGCAGCCGCTAGGGCCAGCGCCGCCGAGCGTTAGGAGCGGCACTATCTGATTAGGTTCTGTGAGTAGGTTCTTCTCCCTATTTATTAAAATTTAAAAAAATTTATTAAAATTTATTAAAAATAAATTTTTATTTTTAAATTTATTAAGTGGAAATATTTCAATAGATTTCTACGTCACCCATGAGGTACTAATACTGACACGTTTTTCAAAAAGTGGTTTCTATCTACATTATTGCATTAATTGTTCATTCTTATAAAAGGCCAAGAAAATCTAATTAAGAAAATCTCTTTTATATATTTTTTTTTTAAATTAAGAATTTATTTTTATCTTTAGTGGAATAGGTCTACGGGGGAAACCACTTAAAAAAAAACGCTTCAGCATTAGTATCTCATGGGTGACGTGGAAATCTATTGAAATATTTCCACTTAATAAATTTAAAAATAAAAAATTTATTTTTAATAAATTTTAATACATTTTTTTAAATTTTAATAAATAGGGAGAAGAACCCACTCATAATCAGATAGTGTCGCTCCTAACGCTCGGCGGCGCTGGCCCAAGCGGCTGCGGCGCGCGCGGTAAGGAGAGGAAAGGAGGCGTATACCACGGAAATCGGCTGAAATGTTCAGACTAATTCCGAGCACTGCTTTAATGCTACAATGTTGCTTTGAAAAAAATATATTTCAATACATCAATTATTGCATAAAAAGACCTTGCACCGATATCTTTCATTTTTTTGCAATATATAAAGCTTTCTAACCTTAAAAAACTAACCTAAAACTAACCTAAAAAACTAACAAATGATGAAAATATTATAGTTATAGTACTCACCTTTTGAAAATCCCTGCCAAAATCCTTGTACCTCTTGCACGTCTTGCCTCACGCAGATTTCACACACAGGTAAATATATAATTTAGAAATAATTTATGATGAATTATCGAATATCTAATGGCCGGTTTATGCTTCGGTCTTAATCTTAATCTTAAGAGTTGATAACGTAGAATGCCATAAGGGCGTTTATACTTCCCTAGTCTTAATCTTAGTCTTAATCTTAATCTTGGAAAGATCCCATCTTTTAACTTTAGTCCCTAATGTCCTAAGGCCGGGCCAATGAGGTAAGTCTGACGTCCGACGCAGCACGAAACCGCGCAAAATAATGGTTTTCGATCTGTGTATATTTAAAAAATTGTTCCTGATCGTATTCAATATTCAGCATATCTTTCATTAAAGAAAAGAAATGACCAGTTTCGTGTCTTTTTCGATTCAGTGGCCGAACAGCGTATCTCCGTGGTTTTCTTTTATTTTTTTTTTAATTTCTTAATAATACACATGCTGCATAGGCACTTGATAACAAAAGTGCCATTCCAAACATTAAAGTTTTTTGCCGCTGGCGATTCATTTTAACATTCACTATAATTTGCAGCACCGGGATCTATTACAATTTGTGGTTAGGTTAGGTTAGGTTTTGTTACATTTGCACATGCGTAGTCCGAATTTCCAGGGAAGCATAAACGAGTCCTTAAGATTAAGTTAAGACTAAGACTAAGATTAAGATTAAGACCGAAGCATAAACCAGCCATAACACGTCCTTACGGCTCGTGGGATTGCGAAATGGCGGCGGCGAGCAGTGTTACTAGACAGGACGTCTTCTTTCGCGTATGCGCAACGCATACAATTAATTCCAGCGGCGCAATATTTAACACATTGGGTTGCATATTATACAATTCAATATGTCAAAAAATGCTGAATAAAGTTAAATAGTCAAATTGAAACAAAATTTTTATTCTATAAAAATCTTACAGGTATTCCAGCTCAACAAAATAAGCTGCCTAAGAGTTTATTTTATCGAATTTTATAAGCTCTTCCGGAGCTCAGCAAAATAAGCTCCCTAGGTGCTTACTCCCAGGAAGCTTAAGGATATAAACTTCCGGGAAGCTTATTTTGTCGAATTTTGTAAGCTCCCCCGGAGCTCAGCAAAATAAACTCCCTGAGTGCTTTATCGGAGCATTGTGCTGTGTGGGATCTCTACAAAGAAGTATTATTTAATCCGACACAGAATGGATGGCGAGAAATAGCCCAAGAATTTCAAGAAATATGGGATTTTCCAAATTGTATTGGTGCTTTAGATGGAAAGCATGTTGCAATAATAGTAAGTTTTTTAAATTTAATAATTATACAATATTTGTAACAAACTCTTTAGATTAAATTGTTATTTTAGTGCCCATCGAAATCAGTACTATAATTATAAGAACTTTCATAGTATTGTTTTAATGGCACTTGTATCTGCTACCTACAAATTTTTAATTGTTGACATCGGTGCACAAGGTAGACATAGCGATGGAGGAATTTTCAAACATTCTGCAATGGGGCAGCGATTTTATAACAACACATTAGATTTACCTGATTCATCTGCCATTAGTGTAAAGCACACAGTTCCATATGTAATCGTAGCTGATGAAGCCTTTCAATTAACTCAATTTACTATGCGACCGTATCCATCAAAAAATTTAACCAAGTTACAAAAAATATTTAACTATAGATTAAGCAGAGCTCGACATGTTGTTGAAAATGCATTTGGTATACTAGCAAGTCGATGGCGTATTTATTATAAAGCTATAAATACCAGTCTTGAAACAGTTGATACCATAATTAAAGCTACTGTTTGTTTGCACAATTTCTTGATGAATACGTCACAGTATTGTGGTGAAAATTACGCTGATAGGATATCTATAAACGGACAAATAATTGAAGGAGAATGGAGAAGAAATGTAAATATATGTAATTTACAAAACGTTACAAATTGTGGTAGCAACAATTATACGAGGTATGCTGGACAAATTAGAAATACCTTTGCGGATTATTTCACAAATGAAGGCCAAGTTTCTTGGCAAGAAGAATGCATAACATAAGATATATGTAAATATTTTATATATATGATAGATAAGATATGCAGAGATATAACATTTTATTACAAAACATTTTATTGCACTTAAATTATTTTACTACATAGTATAATATAATTAAACACATCACAATATTAATATTATAAACCTATTGTAAATCTATAAAAGTTTATTAAAATTAAACATATAATTATAAAATTATGTTTATATTTATTTTTCCCAAAATAACATTACTAAAATTTTGTATTAAAAACTTTCTTATCGAAATTAAAATATTAAAAATTTTTTTTATAAACTTAAAATTAAACGTTTTTATGTATTTTTAAGAAATAATACTAAAATTTTCTTATGTTTTAATTATGAATTATGTTTTGATATCATATTTCAAAGACGTTTCAAGATATTTTACAAAAATAAAATTAAAAATTATAAGATTAAAAATTTTTTTAACAAAAGCAAAAGTAATATATTAAATATCTTGTCTCATAAATTTGTCATTAAAAAAATCAAACTTGTTATATGTCTTCTTCAAAAAGTAATGTTGCAATTTTTTTCATTACGCGTTTTGAAATATCCGCAGTCATACTTCGAAGACACGCTTCAATATATTTTACGAAACTTTCTATTTTATCGAGCTTCACGTGTTCATTCGTTTGTTGTAATTCTTTTAAAATAACTTCTTCCAAACGAGTATCCATATTTTCGGTGGTTTTTGATTTCTCTAAAGACAAAAAATCAATTTAAAATTTCTTGTTTAATATAATATAATAGACAAACTTTACTTTTTATATACTAACTTTTACATTTTAGAGGAAGAGGCAAAGGATGTGATCGTTTTGATGCTACGTGTGTAAACTCCTCATTAACTATAACACATACATATACCATATTATATAGAAAAGTATTTTAAAACACATAAGAAAAACGAACATATAATTAAAGATGTCTACATACCTTTTGGTATTGTCAAGCCCAGATCAGAATTTGAGGCAGAATCTGATGTAGTAGAAGAAAAAGCTGCAAAAAAAATATGAATAAGAAAATATAGAAAAAGCAAAATATAAAATAAAAAAAGTAAAGAAATGATAAGTGAATGTTAATTACAACAATTTTGCTGCGACTGAGTTGATTGTGGCTTTAATAAACTAATTTGCTGTGTTTTTGATTGTGTTTGTTGTGCGACATTTATTTTTTCTCTTGTGTTAGTAAGACCAGAATTAGTAGTAAAACCAGATTTATTTGGAAGTGATAATTGTATATCTGGGTGTATGTTTTCAAGATTACTTTTAGTTCTGAAATAAATTTTTAAATTAATTGAGAGAGAGAGAGAGAGAGAGAGAGAGAGAGAGAGAGAGAGAAAAAAAGAGAGAGACTGACTTATATTATTTTAATATAAAAATTGTATGAAAATATCAATTATATACATACACATACAAAAGATAACAATTCTATATCTATTATATATTCCTATATTTATTATATATGTGTGTGTGTATATTACATTCTCATAAATTAAAAAATTATATGTACCTTCTATAATTTACTGTAGGAATCAGAAAACGTAAAGTATCATATAATGGCCAACTGCTTTTTCTTTTCACAGCTCCACTGCCACTTGGTATATAAGCTGATTGTAAATAATGTTCTTTAACAAAACGATCTCTTAAACTTTTCCATTTCATTTGGCTGCTTCCAGTAGGTGTCTCTACATACAGTTTGTTATAAAATTAGATTTATTAAAAAATAATTTTTCGATATGTAGACTTTCGATAGATACACATAATAATTATAGATAATAATTTTACCTAAACAAGCATCAACTTCAGACCATAATGTTTTCATATTTGCTGGACCTCTAAGCTTGTAAAGCAATGTAGAGTTCCACAAACTCTCTCTTACATAGACTTCTGCGATTAACCTTTCTATGTAATCATCTTTATTGTTATTATCTATATAACATTCATGTTCTTCTCCACTGTACACTTTGGTATTACAATCATTGCACCACTACAAACATAAATTAAATTAAATAATATAATAAAAATAAAAATTGTATTGGAAAAAATATTAATATTATTAATACATATTAGAATATTTTAATAATTATGTTTAGTATTATATGTACATAATAAATAAATTGTCACACAGGTTTTATTTGTTACATGAATCTACAATAATTATTAACAACATGTTTATGTTTTGAGTATAAAATAACCTAAAAATACTATTTTATTTTTCTTACTATTTCGTTTACATCTATTTTATATAGCAATCTATAATAAATCTTTTCTTATTTGATCACAGTACACTGCACAAATGTCTTTTTTGGAAAATAATAATAAAAACAAAATAATAAAATTATATACTTCAAGAGACACGGTAATGTCTCGCGCAAGTTCTGAAAATTTACTAGAATTACGTGTCTTCCAACTTCCGTTTCTGTACCACGCGACAAAAGTTGGATTGAGTTCAACATTTTACGCGAGACGGAAGTTATGTATTTATTATTTCCGGGCAAGCAAGAGTTTCATTGGCTATCGCATCGTCTTCCGTCACGCGTAACGCATCAACGCGTCCTGTGTGCCGGCAGCCTTACTCACCATGTGATTTCGGTGTTCAAATAATTTTAAGGTTAGAATGTAAAGCCTTATGCACAAGCTTGTGCGTTGAAGAACGTTACGTTATGCTCTATGCATTATGCCTTATGCGTTATGTAAAAGTCTGTGCTCGGGCCTTTACACGCCGCCTTACGCCGCCGTAATATAATTTTGTAACACATTCAGACACCACATTTATACTCTCCGTATCCACACGGCTGTACATATCTAACTTCAACTTACATAATATACCTCGTTATATCTTATTACACTAAACAGCGCATTCTTTTAACGTGCCCCCAACCGACCGAACTCCTGATTCCGGCGAACTATTCCGCGCAGACAAACGTACCGTTTCATGGCGCCCGAACAGAGACCAGATAAAGAGGCATATCAAAATAATCCGCTCGCGAAGACCGCGTGGATACAACAATTAGCACGCTCCAAAGTATCGCGACTCTTACAAAGCCGCGACATCGATTGTGAAGGCACTTTGGACGACCTCCGACGCCGGTTACGCAAATACGTCCGCGCAAACTCGGGGGATATCACTTCCGAGACACAAGGCATCCGACACCGAGGGCCCCCCGCTCGCCCGCGAAGCATTAAACGTTCCGTCACTACGGATTTCCGCCAATCTTTACGACAACGACGACCGGGCGAGCTTTTACTTGGCCTCCAACCCCCCGATCCCCATAGCCAGCCCGTTTGACCCGGCAAAGACCATGGACCAGATCCGCAAGTGGGGATGCCACTTTGATGGCAGGGACTCGGCCGCGTTCCTTGAGAGACTCGAAGAGCTAAGGAAGGGGTACCATTTCTCCGGCGCCCACCTTCTCCTCGGGCTGTCCGAAATTTTAAAAGGCGAACCCTTATTATGGTTCCGGAACCGCCGCCACGCGTGGAAGACATGGAGAGATTTTCTAGCTGAATTTCGCGAGCACTTCCTGCCGCGACGTTACCAGGCCCGCCTGCGAAGGGAAGCCACTAACCGCCGCCTGACAAAACTTTCAAAAAATTCTCGACCGCATTGCTTACGCTCGCGCGCCGCGCTGGGGGATTTTCTGAGGTAGAAACGATCGATTTGCTGATCGAAAATATGGACCCAGAGTACCGCCTTTACATTCGCCCGCATGACACAATCGACTATTACGAGCTGTCGGACCGGGCCGCCGAATACGAAGAGCTGACGGAGCAGCGCCGCCAGCGGAATTGAAGGGTACCGGAGGGTCGGAACGTGGCCGCCGACGAATATAGTCGCGAAGAATGTTGCTGGCGGTGCAAACAGCGGGGCCACACCCGGCTCGACTGCAAGCGACCGCCACGCAAATTTTGCTCGCGATGCAGGAAAGATGGCGTCTACACCCGTGACTGCCATCCGCCGGCGGAAAACGCCACACGGGCCGGGGCAACGGCGGCCACCGACCGGCCCAACTAGATATCATATACCGGCCGTGACCGCACTTAGAGATCTCGTGCTGCAGGAAGATCGTCTTAGCCCTCCTCGACTCGGGCTCCGACCGGTCATTTATTAATGACGCGCTCGCCGGTTACATTTCTTAAAAGGGTTATCGCCACCGCACGATACGAGAGCACGTCACGGTAGCTGACGGCGGATCTGCCCCTATCACGAAGAGCTACAAACAGGAGATCGGCCTGGAAGGGAGGAAATTCTCCCACGATTTCCAGATTCTTCCAGCGCTTGGGAGCGACATGCTGATAGGGGTAGACTTGTGGGCCTACCTAGGGGTCGTTCTCCCGCCCCCACCATTACCGACACTCGCGCCAATAGCCGGCCGCACCGGCACCATATCCGACGGACTAACGCCACGCACCGACTTCGAAACGCGGCAACTACACGCTTTTTTGGAACGGGAACTCACGCTTCTTCAAAACGTCACCGGATCCACCAATCGCGTGGAACATCACCTCCGACTAACTGACCCGCGGCCAATCAAGCAGCGGTATCGCCCCCGCAACCCGGCCATGCAAGGCATAATAAATGAGGCCGTTAACGAGATGGAGCGAGAGGGGGTAATCGAACCGTCGCAAAGCGCATGGAGCTCGCCGGTCGTAATCGTGAAAAAGAAAGACGGCAAGCCCCGCTTCTGCATAGACTTCCGAAAGTCAACGCCGTAACCGAGTGCGACGCGTACCCTCTCCCGCACATTACGGCCACGTTGGACAAACTGAGAGGCGCGAAATACCTGACGACGCTTGACCTCAAGAGTGGGTACTGGCAAGTGTCATTAACACCCGCAAGCCGGTCAATCACCGCGTTCACCGTACCCGGGAAGGGGCTAATGCAGTTCCGAATGATGCCATTCGGGCTGCATTCCGCCCCAGCGATCTTTCAGCGGTTGCTCGATATTGTGTTGGACCCCGCGTTGGAGCCCAGCGTATTTGTCTACCTCGATGACGTAATTGTTGCAAACGCTACGTTTAGCGAACACTTACAGCATCTAGCCGAGGTATTCCGACGCCTTCGGGAAGCTAGACTGCGCCTAAACTCCGAAAAATGTCACTTCTGCCGGACCGAGCTCACGTACCTCGGCCTCGGCCTCATTTCGCGAGAAGGTATCCACACGAATCCCGCGAAAATAAGCGCCCCGATGACCGGCGAAAATAAGCATCCCGATGACCGGCTTCTACCACAATTCGAAAAGCACGCCAGTTTCTCGGCATGGCCTCGGGTACTGCCGTTTCGTCAAAGATTTCTCTGCCATATCCGCACCTTTACAAAACTAACACGGAAGAACGCACGCTGGCAATGGGAACCGGAGGAAGAGGACGCCTTCAGCGCGCTCAAGAACGCGCTCATTACCCGTGCTCGCCTGCCCCGACTTCCGGCTGCCGTTCGTATTGCAAACAGACGCAAGCGCATACGGACTCGGGGCAGTCCTGACACAAGATTTTGCCGAGGGCGAACGAGTAATAGCATACGCAAGCCGCACTTTGAATCCGGCCGAAAAAAATTATAGTTCGACCGAGCTGGAATGTCTCGCGGTCGTTTGGGGGATCCGCCTGATGCGGGATTATCTAGAAGGATACTCCTTCACGATAATCACCAATTACCAGTCGCTCCGTTGGCTAAAAAGCCTAGAGACCCCCACCGGCCGACTTGGACGTTGGCTTTTCGAGCTACAATACAGTTTCGACATTCGGTATCGACGGAGCATTGAACAAAATTGCCGACGCGCTTTCCCGGGAACCGGAAGCATGCGCCGTCCAAACAGCGAGTTGCACCTGGTATCGCGGCCTCTTGAAAAAGGTTAAAAAGTGTAACGGTGCAGCCCGCAAGCTGCACGGCTACGGACCGTCCATCGTCCGTAGCCCACCAAGGGCGCATCGAACGACGATAAAACTTTGTCGAAAACAACGGCGGTCAATCGCCGAACGGACCCCCACATCCGACCGTTCCGAAATTCCGTTAGTGGGGGCCCGCCGCCGAAACCGCCGATGCTTGCCGATCCAAAGTCAGTCGGCCGCCAGCCGGGTATAAAAGAGGTCCGGCTGTACGTCTTCTCACCAGATCCTGTTCGCTGCTAGACAGCGAACATCACTCTACGAGTGTTCTCGTAGTCCGCCGAGCGTACTCGGCTTCTATGTTTTTTTTCCAGCACACGAGCGTTCTCGTGTACCGCCGAGCGTCCTCGGTATTCTTGCCTCAGCATACGAGTGTACTCGTATACCCGCCGAGCGTACTCGGCTCCTCTAGGCACCGATCTTCGTGCAACGGGCATTCTCGTGTACCTAGCCGGATTGCCGTTCTAATTCCGCCTTCGTACGAGCGTTCTCGTACTCCCGCCGAGCGTAATCGGTTTTCTGATCCAAATATCGCGTTTCTTCGCCGGGACTTCAAATCGTAATCCTTCCGGCAGGCAAAACCGCGTCGACCAATCCGCGCCGCCGAGCAGTCCGTATCGATCTATTATCGAACGGACTCGCGACACTCTACGAACGCACTCACCGACAGGCGCTCCGTCGTGTGCCAACTGTTACGATTCGATCGCACGGCGCTTGCGCCGATCGTTCCGCCGATCGCACTAAAACGCCTCACGTCAAAATTTATCATATTTCACCGTTGCCTTTATACTTATCTCACCGTTGCTTTTATACTTATCTCGCCGTTGCTTTTATATTTATTTCGCCGTACCTTTATATAATATTCTTCTCGCATCACAATCATCCATCGCATTTATACAAATTTCACCAAGTACATTTATCGCAATCATACATTGCATGTACACACAGTCATCAGACTCATTATTTGAATAAACACATTTTCTTATTTATTATTAACATTCACGTGCATTCTTTCTTGACGTACCCCCAACCAAGCGAACCCGGATTCCGGCGAGCTATACCGCGTCCAAAAAAGCTCACACGGTTTCAAAGGAACCAAAAAGCTACCCCGATTACGCCGTCCAAGAGGGGAAGTTTTACCGCCATCTCCGACACAATTTAGAATTTCGTGATCACACCGAACACGAGCAGTGGAAACGCTGTCTCTCTCGTCCAGAATGGGAGGAGGTCATGCACCGATTCCACAATGAACCGACCGCAGGACATCTAGGCGTGGCAAAAACGATTCACCGTGTCACAAGGCGATATTACTGGCCCGGGATGTTTCGCGACATTGCCCGGTATGTACGGAATTGCGAAAAATGTCTCGCCCATAAACCGTACCAAGGCAAACCTGCCGGACGCGTCCACGCGCATAACGTCACCGCGCTGTGGTAGCAAGTCACGATTGACTTAGTGGGGCCACTACCTTGCTCCACGAGCAGCCACTCATGGCTTTTTGTTTTACAAGACCGGTTTACAAAATGGGTTGAGTTACAACCCCTGCGCAAGGCCACCAGCGAGGCCATATGTAAAGCGATAACCGAGCGAATCATATACCGGCACGGCTGCCCCGAGCTTGTAATATCGGACAACGAGAAACAGTTCGTGTCCCGCCAGTTTAACGGCCTTATAAAATCTTTTGGGATAACGCACCGCACGACGCCGATATATACGCCGCAATGTAATCCGGTCGAGGGAACCAATAAGACTATTAAGACGATAATTGGACAATTCGTCGGGCGCGACCACCGCCAATGGGACCGCCATATCCTTGCGCTTCAGTACGCATTTAACAGCGCATATCACGACGCGATCGGATTCACGCCCGCGTTCACCAATTACGGGCGCAAATTATCGCCACCGCATCCCGAAGACCGAACGCACCCGCCTGTACCAATTCCGACGACAGCCTGGCGGCGCCACCTGGATGAGGCCCGGGAGCTCGTCACCGTCAACCTCGCTAGAGCTTTCCAGCGACAAGAGCCATATTATAATATGCGGCATCGGGATTGGCGGCCGAAATCGGCGCGACGGTGTGGCGCAGAGCCACACCCTCTCTCCAACAAGGCCGCAGGCGTAAACGCGAAGCTTGCGCCAAAATACGTCGGCCCGTACCTGATAGGCCGAATCGTCACCCCCGTTATCCAGTGTAGCCAGATTTGGCCTGGTTTTTCGCGCATGCGCGACGCGGCGAACGCAGTGAAGTGTTTCGGTCTAGTAAAAGAGTATACCATATGGTACCCGTTTATTTTAAAAAATTATTATTTTCTGAAAAATCAATAAAAAAATAAAGTATATTTACTTATATTTATATTTTTATATACATATACATATACATATAAATATATGTAAATATACTTTATTTTTTTATTGATTTTTCAGAAAATAATAATTTAAAAAATGAACGGGTACTATATGGTATACCTTTTTAGACTGAAACACTTTACTGCGTTCGCCGCGTCGCGCATGCGCGAAAAACCGGGCCAAATCTGGCTACACTGCCGTTATCTACGATTTGAAATATAAAAGGGGACGATGGCTTAGGCACATACATGTGCAGGATCTGAAGCCAAGAAATGGGGAGGATGCCTTTACCAATTAGGCTAACAAGGCCGCCTCGCCGGGGATTAGGAGGATATAAGGGCCGATTCCGAGAGCCTCAGCCTAGAACTCGCTCAAGATGACCAGCACTTGGAACGTTTTGGACGAACTTGAGATCCTCCTGGCCGACGAGCCAGCATCGAGGCCGACACCGAAGCCGACGCCAACAACGCCGTCACCACCGGCACGCGTGGTCCCCAGGGTGGGGACCACCATTCAGCGCTCGGACAGGCAGCAACAGCGCAAAGCTGTCTTCTTGGCCTCGCCGCCGCCGCCGCCAACTAAGGGGCGGAAACGAGGGCCACTGGACGCCGCGTGCACCATCACGCACACGGCGCCGCGGGAAAGAAAGCCGACCAGGCCTACGGCCGTGCCGACCACCGCACCGCCGCACAGTGAGGCGAAACCTTCAAAAATCGGTCAATGGGCGGAGAAAAAAAGTTGCATAAATTTTTATTTTTAACATATTTTTATATTCTTTACACTTTATCTATCTAAAAATAATTTTAGGGCATTTATTTTTATTGATATTTGTACTAATAATATTTAATGAATTTAGTATTTTGAAGAAATAGTGAATTTACTGTAGATTGTAGCTTGAGTTTTAGAACTCTCAGATTGAAAATAGACGAAAACTCTTGTCAAATTTCTATTACAACAAAATAAATATGTTCCAAAGATGACATAAATATTATTTTTATGTTGTCAAATAATTTATAATACATAATATATATATTTCAATACATGTAGTTAAAGAGAATTGAATTCAAATGTTTAAAGTACCAAAAAGTTTACGGTCCAAAACGGTCCAGACTGAAATATACGTCAATCTACAGGACAAAGTATATAGTTTCTTAGCATATACTGCGACGTGAACTAACCTCGGAATCACGCCAGATCCGAGGGAGCACGCCCAATGAAAATCAGTAACTCGCGGTATCGGCAATAAATGCTCGATTTGGTAACTTACGGTATCGGAAACAGATGCTGGATTCAGTAACTCGCGGTACTCCACGCTCATCGGGAGCAAGGTAACTCGCGAAATCGGCAATAACTGCACGATTCGGTAACTCGCGGTACTCCACGCTCGTCGGGAGCAAGGTAACTCGCGAGATCGGCAATAACTGCACGATTCGGTAACTCGCGGTACTCCACAAAATTCGGGAGCAAGGTAACTCACGCGATATCGGTAACCGGAAATGGGCGCCAGGTGCGAGTAATCGCACCGCGGTATCGGTAACTTTAACAGTTCTCAAAATTGCTCGGCCGCTCCCCGCTCAGTATATGGCAGAGGGGCGCAGTTCTTTTACTTAACGTTAGATATCTGGAGTGAGAGGCTAACGCAAGGATAACTCAATAATTAACAGTTAACAATGATGTATTTCAGTGATTTAGTTTACAAGGGTAAAGATGCTTAAACTATTCGGCCGGAGCCGATACGGCGGAAATAGGTTGATACAATGGTAGGGCTCTTCGCCCTATAAATTCGGCAACGAGAATCGAGTTCGATGCCTACATCAACTCTCGGGAACGCGATTGCGATAATTCGCCGCTGATCCGACCATATACAGCCAACGAAGGACTTATGTTTTGATCATCTGATACGGCCGGTGAAGGCCAAATAAATATACTCTAAACGACGGTAACCTAACGGCCAGAAATGAAATGCCGCGGAACGGCTATTTTTCGCGGGTTTTCCCGTTTCTCGCCGAGACGCTAACTTTACGGTAACCGCAATCTCGCGCAGAACGTTCCCGAACCAAAATCCCCCCGCGGACATTCACCCACGGTACTTCCGGTACGGTAGTAGTGCGACAGAAAGACGGTAATTAATAAACAATCGGTATTTTCAAAAGAAACAGTAACGGAACGACGGTAGCAATCGGTATCTTCAAAAGAACGGTAACGGTAGAACGGTACGGTAACGAAACGAACGACAAACGAAACGGCAACGAGAAGAGACTGTCGGCGCTTAATTCTCGCAAGACGGAGAGACTCTTACGCGGTATCCGGAGCCGGCTGGACATGCGGTAACTGAGCGTAATTGAGCGCTCACGGTATCAAGACTTGGTTAGTTGTGAGATACACAAAATACAGAACAAACTCACGCTACCAGCCATAACCGGACGGAACTCTATGGCTACCCAAGAGGCGGCTTACAATGAGTGAACGTCTTCGGCGTCTTCTGCGTCGTCAGGCTGAGTCCTTGGTATCGTCCTCGCGCACTTGCGGCACACCGAACAGTGGCTCTTCTCGGCTCTGCACGTAGGTCCTCTCCAAGTCCGCGTCGCCTTCCTGCGCATCCTGCCGATTTTCCGAAAAGGGGGGCCCCTGAGAACCGCCCACAGTTCATCCAGGGCGCCCCCCTCCGCTCTCTGTGGTTTTCTCAAATCTTTCGGCCGTTAACGTGTCGATGAGTCGATGTTCCCGGAAGAGACTGGTTAGGCTGGCCGGGCCATACTCCGGTCCTTCCGGGTGCAGCATCTTCGGGGTCCCCGGAGCCGTCTGCAGCCGGGCGAGGTCCGCTGCTGCGTGTTTCTGCGTTTCTTAGACTCTGTGGCTGAAACCAAAGCGGAGTTAGATAGGGCTTGGATGGCGGAGGCGACGGGATCGCGGTACCTGACCTTATGCTGTGGGGTCACTGACGCGTGACACCCGTCGATGATCCCCCGGCGTCCGGTCTTCCTGGCGATGCTGCATCTTCGCCCTGAGGCACAAAACACGCAACGCCGCCCGCACGGGGTCTCGCCTTACAATTTAAAAAACAATATTAACGACATAAAACGGGAATGACAATACAAACAACGCGTAAAGATTGTGAAGTCTCGCGGGTTGCTCTCTCCACGCGAGGAGCAACACCAGGACTCTTTGCTCCCTCGGCCGGGCTATCGCCCTTGTGACGGCGCTCGAAAAGCGTCACGTCACAATACGTTTTGTATCCCCCTTCATCCCCCTTTTGCAAAAAATTTCTAATTAATGTTAGTTCGATGCGGCTAATAGCGCCTAACTGGTTCATTTTTTTTTTGAAGTTTTCAAATTTAATCGCGAAATTTGATGCAAACTACACTTTGTTTTAAATCAGCGCTCGGAATTAGTTGCACATTTCGGGCCGATTTCCGAGACGACGCCTGCTGTTCCCCCACTACCGCCCGGCCGCTGGCGGCCGAGCCGCCGATAGCTCTGGCTCAGGAGCGTTTTATATTAGAAATAGACTGGATTGTTTAGGCATCTTTCAGGAAATCGTTACATTTTCTTCACTACATAAATAATGTTTATTTTTATTAATACATAATATATGTGAATACAGGGTGTCCCAGACTTACCGAATAACCGGTTCAGGGTAGACTCCTGACGTTGTTCTGAGACGAAAGTTCCTTTGGCAAAATGTCGAGGGTGTTGTAATTTCGGCGTTATGAAGAGCAAAAGTTCTCCAATCGATGCGCTGAATTTTCCCGCGCTCAGGGACATCGCACATCAAAGGAGCCCCGTGCATTGCGCAATGATTGTTTCGATCGAGCGCGTTTCTCGCAATTGTTCACGCATTCACTGTTCACTGTTTCACAGTACTCCACAAGAAAAATGGAGTCAGATCCGCCGGAGACCTCGCCGGCCAGTGCACATCGATTGCTCCGTATTGACGTAAGGCGCGGTAGGTCATACCTCGCAGTGCTTATATCGATTTTCTATCGCGGGAGCGCACGACGCTTCACGTTAGTGCTTGACAGTTCCGCGCGCGTGTCGTGATTTCGTGCAATTCGGTGAGCGATCAGTCTGTCCTTTTTTGTCGGTCATACGAATGTTAATGTCGCGGAGAAAGTGTCGAAAAGTGACGCGACGATAGCCTCGCCATACACGTGCGCGAAAACGCGTCGCGTGTTAAACGCGAGATACGCGGATAGATAAATCGTACGCGGAGTGCGCCCGTGCACTGGCCGGCGAGGTCTCTGGCGGATCTGACTCCACTTTTCCTGTGGAGTACTGTGAAACAGTGAACAGTGAATGCGTGAACAATCGCGAGGAACGCGCTCGATCGAGTCAATCGTTGCGCGATGCACGGGGCTCCTTTGATGTGCGATGTCCCTGAGCGCGGGAAAATTCAGCGCATCGATTGGAGAACTTTTGCTCTTCATAACGCCGAAATTACGACACCCTCGACATTTTGCCAAAGGAACTTTTGTCTCAGAACAACGTCAGGAGTCTACCCTAAACCGGTTATTCGGTAAGTCTGGGACACTCTGTATATATATTATGTTTTAATAAAAATAAACATTATTTATGTAGTGAAGAAAATGTAACGATTTCCTGAAAGATGCCTAAACAATCCAGCCTATTTCTAATATAAAACGCTCCTGAGCCAGAATTATCGGCGGCTCGGCCGCCAGCGGCCGGGCGGTAGTGGGGGAACAGCAGGCGTCGTCTCGGAAATCGGCCCGAAATGTGCAATTAATTCCGAGCGCTGTTTTAAATCATTGTTATGACTAACAATTTTATATTAAAAAAATGATAGAAAAAACAAAAGTTATTAATTTTTAAATAAATTTTTTCATAAAGTAAAAAAATTATAAACTAATTGGACTGCATCAAATTTCAAATTTTTTTACGATAAAAATAATTATTTGTTGATTACTTCTCAACTCCCGCATTTTTTTTATGTCTTCCATTGAGATTTTGAAATTTTCGATCTATTAGACGGCATGCGCGATGATCTAAGAATTCAGTATCTCGTCTGAATGAAAAAGAGAATTTCTTATTCAACCATGTTTCATCATTTTTATAGAACTTTTCAAAATGATATCTGCTTACTGTCTATCTTGATTGTAAATGTTTCAAGAAATTTAAAAATTTATATAGTAATTTAAATCGTAAAATTCTCCAAAACGTATGACATACACAAAACTTTATGTTTGGCTGTATCCATGGTATTATATGTCAGTAACAGTGCACAAATTGTTGATTCATGAAAGCGCTATAATAAAATATACAATTGTACCAATAGGTCAATTATCTGAAGATGCCCAAGAAGCGAATCACAAATATTTTCGAAATTATAGGGAAAATTATTCTCGAAAAATGTCTCGAAAAATGAATAACGAAGATATATTTACGAATCTGTTAATTACTTCAGACCCAGTTGTTTCACATTTAAGGCGAATAATTGAACACAAAAAAAAGAACTATGTGACGATGCTAAGAATCTTTTAGAACTTGACGAATTAGATTGTTATGAGTAAAATAATAAAGACACTTGGTGGACACTCAGAAATGAAATTGATCATATACAATATTAGCCTTACTTAGTTATTCGGTTTCTTTTTCTTTTTTAAACATTGCTATTGTATTGTATTTTGTATATTGCTATTATAAATTTTTGTGATTATTGTAATTTTATTTTATTTTATTGCAGTGCAAAATGTTCGACTTATTATTAAATGTCAACTGCATGATTATTTAATTTGACAATAATTTGATAATAATTGAGTTATTATGAAACCGTGTGAGCTTTTTCGGGCGCGGTATAGCTCGCCGGAATCCAGGTTCGGTCGGTTGGGGGTGTGTCAATGAATGTACGCGTTTGGTTAACAATAAATTAGAAAACGTATTTATTCAATTAAGTATGTTGATGACTGGGTGTGTACATGCGATGTATGATTGCGATGCGAAAGAATATACAAGCGACGGTGAAATGATTGTTAAGCAACGGCTGAATAATTATTTGAGCAGCGTGAAATAAATATGAAAGTATCGGTGAAATCAGTATAGCAACGGTGAAATAAGTAACAAAGTATTGGTGCGATCGGTAGAATAACCACGGTGAAATAATTATTTAGCAACGGTGAAATAATTCTTGAAGCGGCGTGAAATAAGTTTACAAGTAGCGTGAAATAAATATAAGGCGACGGTGAAATAATTTGAGAGCGACGGCGAAACAATTCTTTAAGCGAAAGAAATAAATGTAAAGGTGACGGTGAAACAACTATACGGCGGCAGTGAAATAATTCTTTAAAGCAACGGTGGAATAATTATTTATGCGATATTATAAAGTCTGACGTGAGGCGTCCTGGTGCGGTCGGCGAGAGCGCAAGCGCGGGCGATCGTGTCGCAACGGTTGGCACACGACGGAGCGCTTGTCGGTGAGTGCGTTCGTAGAGTATCGCGAGTCTGTTCGATCATAGATCGATGCGGACTATTCGGCGGCGCGGATTGGTCGACGCAGCTTGCCTGCCGGATGGATTCTGCGGATGAATCCCGGTGCGTGGTAACGCGATATAAGGGCCATCGCACACAAAATGCATAGAACATAGACATAACATAGCATAAGCATAAGAAAGACATTCAATGTACACAAATATGCATAGCATAGATTTTGGCCAATCAAAATTGAGAAATAATAGCTGTGATATGAGAACACACTCCTAACCTAAAATATTATTTAAAAATCGACAACCAGAGGATAACTTCAAAAAAAAAGAATTAAAAATGGACATGTACGATTACATTTATACCACAATAATATCAGCGGGTTATTTATTTTTGCAAAAGCATAAGCAAATAAAAAAAAACGATTATGGGTACGACCAATATATATGTGTCGACCACTATTTGGTGATTTTCAACATCTCTTTCAAGAACTAAAAGAAGACGCGACAATGTTTTTCAAATACACAAGAATGAATATTTTTACTTTTTATAAATTATTAGATATATTGCGACCTCATTTAGAAAAAAGAAGTTGGAGAGCATTACCGGCAGAACAACGACTTATTATTACGCTCAGGTATTTATAAATGTTTTTACAAAATTTTGTTCTTTTAATTCTTACTGTAAATTTATATTGTTTTTGCTAATAATTTTGCTTTATTTCAGATTTCTTGCAACAGGAGATCAAGTATCCTCGATTGCATTTGCACATAGAATAGGTGAATCAACTGTTTATAAAATTATTAAAGAAACATACAATATTAACAACGGTACAACGGTAACAACAAAAGTTTTAAGTCCTATGTATTTAAAGCCACCTAAAGAAGAAGACTGGAAAAAAATAGCTGCTGGATTTTGGAATCATTGGAATTTTCCCAACTGTGTTGGAGCGATCGACGGAAAACATTTTGTTATTAAAGCACCTTCAAATTCCAGTAGCTTATACTTTAATTATAAAAAAAGTTTTAGTATTGTATTATTAGCTGTATATGATTATCAATATAAATTTACTGTCGTAGACTGTGGTGCATATGGTAGTGCAAGTGATGGCGGTATATTTGCACAATCTGAATTTGGAAAGTGCTTAAACAATAATAATCTTAATATACCTGTAGAAAATTGTAAGTTACCTCTATCAGATATAAAAATGCCTTATTATTTTGTTGCTGATGAGGCATTTCCGTTATTAAAACGAATAATGCGACCTTATCCTGGACAATTTTTGAATGAGAAAAAGTCTATTTTTAACTATAGATTATCAAGAGCTAGACGTATTATTGAGAATACATTTGGAATTTTGGTCTCAAGGTGGAGAATTTTTCAAAGATGTATATGTTTGAACCCAGAACATATAGATACAATAATTATGACTGCAATAAATTTACACAATTTTTTAATGATAGAAAATAATAATATGTTAGACGAAAATACTTACTGTCCTCTAAATTATATTGATAATGAAAACAACACAGGACATGTTACACAAGGTGCATGGAGGTCTAGTTTTAATCTGAATAATGTAAATAATTTGCGACGTACTAATGTACATAGAGCGGTAAGAGAAGCTTATATTCAAAGAGACACTCTATCTGAATATTTATCATCACCACAAGGTAAAGTACCATGGCAAATGGAATATATTCATAGGGGATACAATAGAAATTTATCATAAAAATACACAATAAACTTGTTCCATAAAATATAAACTTTTTATTTTATATAAACTTGATATTATATAAACATATAATATAATATATGCATATGTATTTTTCATAACTATGTAATAAATCCTTTGGTTCACAGATTATATAATATTTTTATTATTTGACCTTTTAGTTTAGTTTTTTCGGGTTCCGAGATTTTTTTTAATTGGCATGCAACTGCTTTAGCAAAAATTTTATCATCATCTTTAGTTTTATTTTCTAAATGCGACGAAACCACTGATGTTAATCTCAAAAAAAATTCTTCCATTTTATTATCTGCTGAGGATGTGCATTTAATTTTTTTTTGTTAATTTTTTTGATGGTTTAGATGACATGTCCGACAAAGAGTTAAGAGACAATGTTGGAGATACTGATTCTCGATCAAGTGATAATGTTTCTGAATGTTCTAACGGAGAGAATACTATTTCATTGTTACTAAGCGCATCTGAACTATGTGGTGAAGGGAAATCATCATTGCTATCAAATAATTCTAAAGAAGAAAATGAAGAGAATGCATTTACGCTCGGCGGGAGTACGAGAACGCTCGTACGAAGGCGAGAGTAGAATGGCAATCCGGCTTGGTGCACGAGAATGCCCGTTGCACGAAGATCGGTGCCTAGAGAGCCGAGTGCGCTCGGCGGGAGTACGAGGACGCTCGTACGACGGCGGAGTTAGAACGGCGATCCGGCTAGGTACGCGGGAATGCCCGCAATACGAAGATCGGTGCCTAGAGGAGCCAAGTACGCTCGGCAGATATACGAATATACTCTTATGCGGGAGCAAGAATACCGAGGACGCTCGGCGGTACACGAGGATACTCGTGTGCTGGAAAAGGCATAGAATCCGAGTATACTCGGTCGGACTTCGAGAACGCTCGTAGAGTGATGTTCGCTGTCTAGCAGCGAACGGGATCTGGTGAGAAGACGTACAGCCAGGCCTCTTTTATACCCGGCTGGCAGCCGACTGAACTCGAATCGGCAAGCATCGGCGGTTTCGGCGGCGGGCCCCCCACAAAACGGAATTTCGGAACGGTCGGGTGTGGGGGGTTTTCGGCGATTGACCGCCGTTGTTTTGACAAGAGTTTTATCGGCGCTGATTTCAGCCGCAAACCAGCATAGAAACGCAGCAACGGGCCTCGCCCGGCTGCAGACGGCGCTGAGGACTCCGAGGATGCTGTACCCGGAAAGGCCGGAGTATGTCCCAGCCAGCCTAACCAGCTCTATCCGGGGGGCAATGCCGACCGGCACGGGCTAATTTGAAGAAGCCACAGGAAGCGGGGGGGTGGCGCTCTGGATGAACTGTGGGCAGTTCTCAGGGGCCCCCCTTTGCGGAAAATCGGCAAAATGCGCGAAAAGCGACGCGGGATTCGAGGGACCAACGTGCCGATTAAAGAGAAGACACTGTTCGGTGTACCGTGCAAATGCGAGGATCAATTTGAGGACTCTTCCGACGACGCCGAAGACGCCGACCACTGTAAGTCGCATCTCGGGCAGCCGTAGGGTTCCGTCCGGTTATGGCTGGTAGCGTGAGTCCAAGTATCTTTGTACGGTGTTTCTCACACGACTAACCCGCGAATTCGTTACCGTGAGCGCATTTTTGGCACGCTCAGTTACCGCATATCCAGCCGGCTCCGGATATCACGTCGGAGTCTCTCTATCTTGCGCAGATTAATCACCAACAATCTCTCTCATTTCGTTACCGTTTCTGCTACCGTTCCATCTTGTTACCGTATTGCTGTACCGATTTCCGTTACCGTCTCTTTCTTTTGATATCGTTTTTTTGCGATCTCACTACTGAAAGTTATCGTGGTTCAATGTCTGTGGACGGATTTTGCGCGGGAACGTTCTCCGCGAGACTGCTGTTACCGCCACTTTAGCGTCTTCGTGAGAAACGAAGAAAATCCGCGAAAATAGCCGTTCCACGACATAGCATTTCTGGCCGTTAGATAACCGTCGTTTTAAACTGTATTTATTTGGCCTTTATTTAGCGGTCCCGTCGTGTTGTCATTATACGTGCTATCTATTTCACTGAGTATCTTCGGATCAGCTGACGTTTTTTGTGATCACGTTTCGAAGTTTCGTACTGTTACCGAATTTTATCTTACGTTACCGATTTTGCGGGCGAATTGCCTAATTACCGCCTTATTCGACTACTATCGCCGCATCGGCTAATGCCGACTTATAATTGCTCATCGCATTACTCATCTTTAACCCTTGTTAAACTGATTATAAAATATACATGATTGTTACCTATTAATTACTGAGTTGTCCTTGTGTTCGCCTCTCACTCCGGATTCTTAACGTAACATAGAAGAACTGCGCCCCTCTGCCATATACTGAGCGGGGAGCGACCGGACATATTCAAAGAATTATTGCAATTATCGGTACCGCGATTATACGCACCTGGCGCCTATCTCCGGTTACCGATTTCGTCGGGTTACCTCTGTTACCGCTGTTACCGAATCGTGCATTTATTGCCGATATCGCGTGAGTTACCTAGCTCCCGAAATACGTGGAGTACCGCGAGTTACCGACTTTCATTGGGCGTGCTCCCTCGGATCTGGCGTGATTCCGAGGCTAATTCACGTCGCAAGGTATATTAGTGAAAAGTGAGACAAGATCATAATCTTGTCTCATACTTATGCTGCTCACCTCTCTCACGAGCTGAAAACTATCCTCGACGAAACTATTAAGTTTAGGAATACCAATGCTAAGGATTTCATGTAAATAGCAACCCAGATTGTATAATGGGTTATTGATACTGGAGACAATAATTCTAAGCGGAATGCCTTCTTTATGGATTTTAAGAAGCCCGTAGGCGCGTAGTAGGATACCTTCACTTGACATTAAATGATTATACATTTCTTTGCTGATAATTTTCTTATTTTCCCATCTATTTAAATGCAAGCGTAAATCACTCACAATTTTATTAGTCGGATTTTTTCTCACAATTTCATATGTGCTCTCATCTAATAAAAGACCATTCATTTTGTCGATGTAATCTGACCTATTAATCGTTACAGTCACATTGCCTTTATCCACATTAGTAAATATGATCTCAGGATGTTTTTTAATGAATTTATTCGTACAATTCATCCATTTAAGAATTAATCCATTTAAGAAAGAAGAGAGATTACACTCTTGAGAGTTGCATTTAATATTGCTATTATAAAAATTTTTCAGAATTGGAATGGTCTTATTCCTAATGTCTGTTTTAGAATCTTCATCAATTTTACCTATATTTATTTCGACATATTTTATATAATCTAGCAAGACCTTTTGGAGTAGAGACCTTTGTCTTTATTTTTTAAGGGAGTACAAAATCGGTCACCCATTTGTAACAACAGCTGAATTTCATTTGAAATATCAAAGTTAGTAAGATTAATGAACCATTCTTTGCGAATAGTATCAAATGGATACTCCAATGTGAAAGCATCCAAAGACAATGTAACCGATTCAACTTCATTTTCACAAATTGGAGGACGATCAACTGACAACCGATCAGGATAGCGTCATTTTTAGCTAATCCTATTAGCTAAAAATGATGCTATCCTCCCCTGCATTAAAAACCTTTTTGTAAGATTAATTCCTGTTCGATCCCCGCCTCAAAAACCTAAGATTTTCCAAATAGATCCACCCCAAGAAAAGGATATAAAAACCGGTGTTCAGGTGGCTCCGAACCACAAAAATCATCAGCATCATCATAGATTCAGACTCACAGTCATTTTTATAACAGTTTTGCCACCTTATTTCACAATTTTTCGAGTAGTTCGGCGCGAATCAGAAAGTAAAACAAGTCGCGAGTAGTGTCGTCAAGTAATACTTTGCCGTAACCGAATGGTTCATCTCAAAAAGAGGGTCCGTCTCCTACACAACATCTTTCAGCAGGGCGCCCACTTGAACGATCCAAAACTACTCTGCAACGAGTAAGTTGGTTCATTTTCTTTTTTTTATTTTTTCTGATTCCTTTCCCTTTTACCAGTATTTTCGTTATTATTATTTGCTCCGTCCTCTCTCCTGAGGAATGACATATACACACACACACACACACACACACACACATTACTGTAAAAATACACAAAAAAATAAATAAATACACATATGCGATTAAGAGTTAAGTTTTTTTTTTATCAAACCCAATAATAATAATAATATTATAACGGGGGGGGCGTTCCTCTTTCGAAGCACCGCCCGCGGCACCCAGACATTGTCCATTGTGCCTTCCCTCATAAGCTTACTCATGAGAGACCAGTTTTTCTCCAAAAGAGAATCAGATCTCTCACCGGCAGCTTCCTGATCTGCTCGGACCCAAGTAGTGCTGAGCCCAGCATCTTGTGTCTCAACCCTGCCTGTGCAGGACAGTCGCAGAGCACATGAAGGCTTGTTTCCTCGTCGTCTCCACATGTCCTGCACTTGGATGTATCGCTACGCCCAAGCTTGTACATGTGGTAGTTTAAGGTGCCATGACCAGTCAGTATGTGTACCGCTGTCCTGGCATCTCTCCTACTCAGAGCCCTTATGCTCCAAGTCAGTTTTCTATTAGGAGTATCTTCCATCAGAGCTCTAGCCTGTCTGCATTTGGACTCAGATTCCACTCTCCAGTGTCTTAGATGTTCTCTGCGGAGCCATTCTTTGATCCTCCCCTTTCCTAGACAAAAGGGGATTCCTAGAGCCGGCCCCGGTCCTACCATCGTTGTCTCTGAACCCGCTTTTGCCAGCTGGTCCGCACATTCATTACCCTGGATGCCTGAGTGACCAGGCACCCATGTAACGGTGACTTCTCTCTCTCTCGCCAATTCGTTCAGAACGCCTCTGCACTCCTGAACCAATCGCGACGTTATTGTCGGAGCCCCCAGCGCCTTGATGGCTGCCTGGCTGTTCGTACAAATTCTGATATGCTCTCCCGCTTCTACCCTACTCCGTACGGTCTGAGCACAGCTTAGGATAGTCACAATCTCCGCTTGGAATACCGTGGCATAACTGTCAAGAGAAATGCTCTCCTTCCATCCCTCTCGACTGCCAAAGAAGCCGGCCCCGGAGCCCGTGTCCGTCTTGGAGCCGTCCGTATACCAGACATCTCCTCCACGCACTCGAGCCCCTAAGTTTTCACCTTCCTTTTCCCACTCCTCCGGCCTCGGTATATGCATTTTGAAGCGCCTATCAGAAGCCCGAATAATAGGTATTCTGTCCTGTCGCATCTCAAATATCGGATCCAGCAGAACGTCTTCCGGCAGCCTCGTATGCCGGGCTCCCTTCTTCCATTTTAGTTCGCATCTTAGACGGTATGTCGCCACTGCTGCCGCAGTCACTACCACCTGATAAAATGGTTCGATGCCGAACATTACGCCCATCGCCGCCACTGGTGTCGTAACCATAACACCCAGGGCCTCTTTCAAAATCAGAGCCCTGACATGCTCCAGCGCAACTTTGGCTGTTTTCTTTTGCACCCTAGTCCACCATACTACGGCTGCGTATGTGAGTCTGGGGCGAAGTATGGCTGTGTAGATCCAGTGTATCATACTCGATTTCAAACTCCAAGTCTGGCCAAAGGTCCTTCTGCACATCCAAAAATACTGGCACAAGCTTTTGCACTGGTTACAAAAGTGCTCCTCCCAAAGCAGTTTCCTATCCAGGATAACTCCCAAATATTTCACTGATTCGGTCGGAACTAACTTTACTCCTACAAGAGTGGGTCCCACAATGGTGCCCACCTTGTATTTGCGAGTGAAGACAGTAAGACCGGTTTTTAGTGGATTTACCGCCAAACCCGTTCTCTGACACCACTCTTCTACAACTTCCAGTGCCCCCTGCATGAGCTCTAGAAACGTCTCCAGAAAAGGGCCTCGCACAAGTATTGCCTCGTCGTCCGCGTAGCCTTGTGCAGTGAAGTCTCTATCGTCCAGTGCCTTTAATAAACCATTTGCTACCAGGCACCATAAAAGTGGGGAAAGTACTCCGCCCTGCGAGCAGCCTCTTCCCACCCACTCACAGACTTTCGCAGTTCCCAGCGAAGTCATCACACGCCTCCCTAGCATGCCCCGGATCTACTCGACGAGTTTCATCGGGGCACCCCTTCTGGCGGCTTCCTCACACACTACCTCGTGCGGTGTGTTGTTAAAGGCGCCCTCTATGTCCAAGAAAGCACCCACTGCGTAGCCCTTCCTTTCCAGCTGCTTCTCAATAAACGCTACCGTCTAATGTAGAGCAGTCTCGGTGGAATAGCCCGAACGATACGCGTGCTGATTTTTGTGGAGAGAGTGACTCCACAGAGTTGTCTCCCTCAGATACGCGTCCACCAGCTTTTCCAATGTCTTAAGGAGAAACGATGTTAGGCTAATTGGCCTGAAATCCTTTGCCTTGGTGTAGCTCGTTCTTCTCACTTTCGGGATGAAAACTACCCTGACCAGTTTCCATGCGCTAGGTGTGTAGCTCATTGCGATAGAAGCCCTTAAAGTTTGGGTCAGTGGGCCCACGATCTGTTCCAGTCCCTCTTGTAGAAGCCGGAAAGACACCATCCGGTCCCGCTGACTTGTAGGGCTTAAAGGTGTTAATTGCCCACTTGACCTTCTCGGGCATGACAATCTTGGCCGCTATTCACCAGTCCGCTTGTCGGGTTCTTCTGAGTGAGCCCGGCTCCTTATATGCAAATAGCTCTCCCGGCTCCCTATGGAAGCCCGGAAAGCTCACTTCCAGTAGATGCTCCAGACATCGCTCTCCAGTCACCACCGTCCCATCAGGGAGTGCGATGGCTTCCAGAGTCGCATCCGGGTTCTTAGCGAGGATCCTGCAGATTCTTGCCGTTTCGGGCATTCCCTCTACTTCCTCGCAAAACGTTTTCCAGCTTTCCAGTTTCGCTCTAACCACAGAGTCTCTATATTCTTTCTGTGCCCTCCTAGAGTGCTCTCAGTCGGATTGGCGGCCCGTGTTCCTTGCTCTGTTCCAGGCCCTACGAGCCGCCACTCTGAGACCCTGCAATCCAGGGGTCCACCAGGAAGTTCCTCTACTATTTGTAACCGCCCTTTCGGGGCAGTTACTTTCGTAGCAGTTTACCAGAGACCTCTGCAAGTAGTCCACACAGGTCTCCAGTTCGTCCTCTGTCCTGTGCCTCTTAGGGAAGCCTTTGAGACTGTTGGCCAGGTCTTTCCTATAGGAGTCCTACTTGGTTTTCCTCGGATTCCTGAATTTGACCTCCTTCCCCCTAGCCTTAGCTATCCTGAAGGTGATCTGCTTATGGTCAGAGAGCGAGGGCTCCGTCGAGACCCTCCACTCCACTACATCCTGTATCAACTGCCTGGAACAGACAGTGATGTCGAGCACTTCTCTTCTCGCTATAGTGCAGAAGGTGGGCTCGTCTCCTGTGTTGAGGATCTCCAGATCCGTAGATGCTAGAAACTCCAACACTTTCCTCCTTTTTTTATTGGTGTCCGAGCTTTCTCACACGGTGTGATGCGCGTTAGCGTCACATCCCATAATCAGGGGAAGCCGTTTCTCCTGGCAGTATTCTGCCAGTTTTATCACCGGTGTAGGCGGCACCGCCTCCCCCTCGTCATGAGAGAAGTAGGCCGAGCAAATAACCATTTTCTTCCTGTCACCGGAGTCATCAGTGAAATTCACTTTTACAGCCGCAACGTCCCTGGAACACAGGTGAAGTATTAGCTGGGCTTCCATACCCTTGACGGCCACGCAGGCCCTGGGCCGATCCACTGATGGGGCCCTAAAGAGCCTACCGCAGGCAGCCAAGCCCCTGATGCAACCCCGGATTAACCAGGGTTCTTGCATCAGTGATATGCATGTTTGTCTCCCAGCTTGTTGCCTGGCCAAAACAGCCAAGGCCCCTTTGCTGTGATGCAGATTAATCTGGGTGAAGGCCACCCCTCTCGATCCCGCCATTTAACTACGAGATCGTTTTAGGAGGCTCCTCCTTATCCCCCCTTACCTCCCCCCCTTGGGCCCCGAAAGGCAACTTACCCAAAAGGCAATCTTGTCGAGCCCAAAAAATGGTCTGAAGTTCAGTGTCTTCAATTTGAGGACACTGGACCCCGGGACACCGAGGACTAGGTTCCCACCCTCCCTGGTGGCCCCTACCCCCTCCGCAAACACTTTCCAGCTCCCGGTTATGAGACCTGGGTTCTATTTCTCCAGCCGCTTCAGGACCGTGGCCGCGCCCTCGGGAGGTCCCTGGACCCAAACTACCGCCCTGTGCTGCTTTTGAAGCGCGTCCATGCCCATCACCTTGAGCCTTGCGTCCTTCCACGGAATGATGCCGCCGATCCGCCCCACGAGCCAACCCAGCGACGCCTCATCCGCGCATCTTACCACCGCCGCACCACTCCTTAGAGAGGTGCCGTGGAATCTGGGCACCGGACTCTCCTGGATCCCGTCGATCTCTTTCGAGACCGCACCCCTCAACAGAGTCAACTGCTCAGCAGTGATCTCTGTCTCGGGGTAGCCCTCCGCCACAATCACCCTCGCCAGAGGGTCAGCAGCGTCCGAGTAGGCATGTTGCCCGTCGTGAGCCCTTTGCCTCTTCAGCGGACGGCCGCCCGATGGAGGGGTTTCCTTGGAGCCCCTCCGACGTTTACCATCGGTGTAACCCTTCACCACCTCTGCCAGCGTACAAGGGGGAGCCACGGGAAGAGAGCAAGCCCCTTAAAGAGCCGCTGCTCTCATCCGCTTCGCCTTCCTTCTTTCAGCCCCGCACCGATTCTTCTTCGCTGGAGGTGAAGCCTCCTGCCGCGCAGCCGGGCCGGCCTCACTTCCGGAGCCCTTAAGGGTCCCGTCCGTTACCACCGTCCCAGCTCCTTCCCTCGGAGACCCGTCACGCGAGCCCTCCCAATTTTCCACTTCGTTCTCTAAGTTTAATTTTAAGTTTAAATCCATAGTGGTCCCACGAGTAGCTAGGGAACTACACGGTCCGCCCACGCAGAGCCCCGCATGCGTGGGTAAGGCTGGATACTCTGGGGTTTTGCCCGGTTCCCCAGAGGCATCGTTCGCGACACTGCTCCCCCAGTGACATGCAGCCATCGCCACGATGGCTTACAACTTGGCTTGGGGAGCTGGTCCGCGGCAACGGTCTTTTCTTACCCTCCACAGGGTTTTACTTCCGTGGGGCCAGGTTATAACCGCCACTACCCAGCAGCACTGAGTCCCCTCAGAGAACTCACACCTACTGGGCGTCCTCCTATCCGCCACCTTGGAGACGCGCCCGGTGGGTAGCTCAACCCCTGGGTATCAAATCCAAATATCCGATTAAAATGTTAAGCCATCATCAAAAATTTCGTTCTTATTCATTTAATTATACCTCGTTCGTCACTCCTCACCCTTTCCTCTCAAATTGTGCACGAAGGTTCCGTCCCAGGAAAAAGGGATTCAATTCCTTGACCCAAAAGGGAACCAGCGAGCGGTTGACCTGTCGACGGAGTAAAAACGACTCGTCCAATCGCTGACCCGTCGCTAGTCCTAAACGTACCGCTCGGCTCGTGCGATCAGGCCCGCTTACATTGATTGCCGAGTCCAAAAAAAAATCTTCTATCAGGACGTAACAATATCTTTTATTATATCTTTTACTATATTATTATATGTTATATTATTTCTTGTAGATTTTTTATATTATCTTTTATTATACATCACGCACACGCGCACACACACTTTGTATTACAAAAAGAAACATAAATAAATTTTGTATTAAATTATATATTATTACAATTTATTTTTCTTCCTCTCATCCTGAAAATACATATTATGCTTAGATTTATTTAAATTAGAGTCATTATTATAATTTTATTATATATTTCTCATATTGATTAATTTTGTAAGTAAAATTTATATGTTTTCTCATATTATATTATACATCTTATGTTTAACTGGTAATTGTACCACTCGCTGATTACCGTCTGATAAATGTGACCAACGGGTGCTTCTTCTTTTTCTTCAGGATATTTCATTATCGCCGCTAATTGTAATGGTGTAGCTATTTCAAATCGATCGTCAAATTCCAGATCGTACATGGCAATGTAGAAATCATATAGAGTGGTACATCAAGATAATAGTTACTCGTAATTGAAACGATCTTCTACAAACGATTCCTCCAGGTCACGAATGACTCGGTGGAAGCGCGAGGTCCCTGAAATGTGGTACAGATTTTATGTTTTTGTTTAGCTTTGCGTGCAAGCTTGGTGAGACTTTTCGGCTGATGCTTGTTCATGGAAAACCTAAAACAATTTGTAAACTTGTAACGGTGCAGCCCGCAAGCTGCATCGTTACGGCTACGGACCGTCTATCGTCCGTAGCCCACCAAGGGCGCATCGAGCGCCGATAAATTTCTTATCAAAACAACGGCGGTCAACCGCCGAAAATCCCCCACACCCGTTCCGAAATTCCGTTTTGTGGGGGACTCGCCGCCGAAACCGCCGATGCTTGCCGATTCAAAACCATTCGGCTTCCAGCCGGGTATAAAAGAGGCCCGGCTGTACGTCTTCTCACCAGACTCCGTTCGCTGATAGACAGCGAACATCCCTCTACGAGTGTCCTCGTAGTCCAAACCGAGTATACTCGGATTTTATACCTGTTCCAGCACACGAGTATCCTCGTGTACCGCCGAGCGTCCTCGGTATTCTTGACTCCCGCATACGAGAATATTCGTATACCCGCCAAGCGTACTTGGTTCCTCTAGGCCACCGAACTTCGTATTGCGGACATTCCCGCATACCTAGCTAAGTCGCCGTTCTAAAATTCCGCCTTCGTACGAGCGTCCTCGTACTCCCGCCGAACGTAATCGGCAACCTAAGTCCTTATATATCGCGTTTATTCGCCGGGATTTCAAAACCGTAATTCGTCCGACAGGCAAAACCGCGTCGACCAATCCGCGCCGCCGAATAGTCCGCATCGATCTACGATCGAACAGACTCGCGATACTACGAACGCACTCACCGACAAGCGCTCCGTTTTGTACCAATCGTTGCGACACGATCGCCCGCGCTTGCGCTCTCGACCGCACCAGGACGCCTCACGTCATACTAAATAATTATTCCACCGTCGCCTCAAATAATTATTTCATTATTGCCGATACTTCGCATTTATTTTCACGTATACTTCGCATTTATTTTACGCCGCCTTAAATAATTATTTCACCGCCGCTCAAATAATCATTTCACCATTAACGATACTTTGCATTTATCTTCACACTACTCTGTATTTATTCCACGCCGCTTTAAAGAATTATTTCGCTATCACTTATTAATTATTTCACCGATATTTGGTTATTTTGTATGCTCTTTCGAATTTATCTTGCACACGCTTTGCATGTATACACGAGCATTGAAGCCGATCATTCGAGACAAATCATATCAACATCTTTCTGAATAAACGCTGTTTTGTTACTTTTATTATAAACGAGCATTTGGTTTATTTGACATACCTCCAACCGACCGAACCTGGATTCCGGCGAGCTACTCCGCGTCCGCCGAAGCTCACACGGTTTCAAACTTGTAATAATACATATATTATGATAGTTTTTTTTTAATGATTTTAAATACCCGTTTATAAATGTTGCTAACAATGTGGAATTATTATTATAAAAATATATTAGATCATACTTACTGGAAACTGCTAACAGATCGGCGATTAACTAATCCACGATGTTGACGATGTATTGAGATTGAATATTACCAATATTTTCCGCGAGCTTTATATACCCCGCTTGTTGTTCTAAAAGTGGTGATAACGCAATCTGTATTCTAAAAATAGCAATAACCCGTAAATATGTGGTAATTATTCCCACCACTCAAAATGACGGTGCAAATGGAGCCTGGCCCAGGCTGCCTAGGTGGAAATTCTAAAAATAACGATGACGCAATCTGTATATTCCAAAAATAGTGATGACGTAATCCACGAACCTGCAAATTCTAAAAACAGCGATAACATAATCCGTGAAATATGTGGTCCCCTCCACTTTGCAGTAATTTGATATGACCTTGCAAAAGTGCTGACGCAACAAAATGGCGTCTAAGAAAAGCGATGATGTAACCCGTAAAATATGCAGAAATTATCGCCTTCATTTTTTTTGTAACCTGATACCCCTGCTGTAACCTGATACCCCCTCACCTCCAGAAGTGCTGTAATCCGATAACTCCTCCCCTCCAAAGCTGACAAATTCTAAGAAAAGCGATGACATAACCCATAAAATATGTAGAAATTACCCCCTTCCCTCCAAAAATGATGCAATCTGATACCCCCTTCCCCCAAAGTTATGACCCTCTTCCCTCCAATGTGATGACGTCATTGGGAGCTTTCCATCTAGGAGACACAGATCGACACTGTGTGACACGGTCAAACACCGTGCTTAGATACTTGACGGGACGCGTTTAGTTCTGAAATAGACCGCTAGAGTCTGCTTATGTCTTCCCATGGTATCTAGTAAGTTCATTTAATTGAAAAATTGGCGTACCAGGAGCATATTGGCATATTTAAAGTACGTACAAATCAACATAACCATCATTTATTATTGTTTACGATCGCGATGAGTATAAATATATTTTGCAGATGGATAAAATAAAAATTCTCTAGAATATCATCCCAAAAATTGACAGCCATGAACTAGACTCTGTGTTCGACTATGCTCTTCTGCTGTGTCGAACCGTGCCGTGGCGTGTCATTGATGGAAAGCACCCTGTCTGACACCGTGTCAATGTGTGTCGCCTAAATGCCTTGATGGAAAGCTCCCATTATCTTCTCCCCCACAACTCTTCCCCCGTACCCCCCCCCCCCCCCCCATTGCTCCTGGATTAGAACCCACATAACTATACTACTTTGATAGCTTTTCCAAACGTCGCACCGCGGCAACTCATCAGCCGCTGAAGCAGAGTTTTCATTGGCTACCGCTCGCCGCGATGCGCGTTTGATTTTGGATTTGACGTCGAGTGTATCGAGGTTCGATATTGAAACATTCCGTATCAATACTGTTAAATATCAGTAGCAAAAGTATCGATACAAAATATCAATATATCGGATCTTAAAATATTGATACTCAAAATATCGATACTGTATCGCCCATCCCTAGTAGGAATGACACAAAATATACAGGATGTTTCATTTTAATCTAGTCAGGCGAATATTTCAAACACTGTTGAGTTTAGAGAAAAATGTTTCAGACAAAAGTTGCAGGGTTCGGAGGGGGACACAAGATGGTGGGCTTGAGTTTTTAATGAAAGTAAATTTGAAGGTCATATGAAGGTTTGTTTTTTTAAATGAAATGTAGTATTTTTTATTGCATATTCTGAAAGAACATAAAATTCTGCATTAAAATTGTCTGACACGTTTTTCATGAAAATCTATAATTTTTGAGGAAATTTAGCAATTAAAGAAAAAATGTTTGTTTTTCGTAAAGAGAATCATGCATCAATTTGTACATGTTCATGAACATTTCTCGTTCTTAAAGTTACCCGGAATCAACGGCGTAGACGTGACAAAAATCTGATTCCATCGGGGTGCTTGATTTACGTGAGTCCCCTTGCCTCTCACTACCCGGGTTGCTAAATTTGCTAAATTTTCTCAAAAATTATGGATTTTCATGAAAAACGTGTCAGACAATTTTAATGCAGAATTTTATGTTCTTTCAGAATATGTAATGAAAAATACTACATTTCATTTAAAAAAACAAAGTTGACCTTTATATGACCTTCAATTTTACCTTCATCAAAAACTTAAGTCCATCATCTTGTGTCCCCCTCCGAACCCTACAACTTTTGTCTGAAACATTTTTCTCTAAACTCAATAGCGTTTGAAATATTCGCCTGGCTAGATTAAAATGAAACACCCTGTATACTTGGCAACAAAATTATCGCAACAATAAATTTATATTAAAACTTCACATAACTTTAAATAATCGTAATTCCATCAAAAATTGTATTTGAAAATTTTTTTTAATTTTGAAGCTTAAAGTCTCTACTTTAAACAGTATTTGTCAGATTTTGAATTTGTTCTTTCCCCCTCTCGCTTCAAAAGTAAAGACGTGTTACGTCTCTAAAAAGTTACATAGTTTGACGTACTCCACAAAATGGAATGAATTTTTTTCGCAAATGTCACTGTTAAAGATCGAACCACGCACAGCGTGCGTCAATTAATCTTTATATTTTTTCTCATTTTTTTTATTCATTAAGTAGTTATCTCACACATCATAATTAATTCATATTAACATGCAGAATATTATAATGTTGATTTTCGAGCATTCGCTTAGAGCAGCGCTCGGAATTAGTTGCACATTTTGGGCCGATTTCCGAGGCGACGCCTCCTGTTCCCCCACTACCGCTCGGCCGTTGACGGCCGAGCCGCCGATAGCTCTGGCGCAGGAGCGTTTTATATAAGAAATAGGCTGGGTTGTTGAGACACCTCTCAGAAAACAGTAATATTTTCTTTGCTACATAAATAATGTTTATTTTCAATAATAATTAAATATATATATATATTATGTATTAATAAAAATAAACATTATTTATGTAGTGAAGAAAATGTTACGATTTCCCGAAAGATGCCTAAACAATCCAGTCTATTTCTAATATAAAACGCTCCTGAGCCAGAGCTATCGGCGGCTCGGCCGCCAGCGGCCGAGCGGTAGTAGGGGAACAGGAGGCGTTGTCTCGGAAATCGGCCCGAAATGTGCAACTAATTCCGAGCGCTGGCTTAGAGAAAGCAGCTGAAAAATGTGCCTCTGTAAACAGTCTTGAGTGGGCCGATAGCATTGCTTGTATATATTTTGCTTCCTAACGGCGAAGGCCATGATAAAGCCGTTGAAAAGACCAAACATTTTAAAACTATAGGAGAGAGCATTCCCCTCTCCGGCGCGTGAATTTTAGGTCTGCACGAATCATCATAGATTTCCGGCCCTCTCTCCGTTGTGAAAAAGGCGTTCGCACGCCGATCCGCAGGACAATCGCTCACTATTTCAATTTTGCGAAACCAGAAGATTTTCGGAAGTACGATTGAGAAGACACGTTAATTCGCCGTGTGCATTTGCTGTCGATTCTTTTGAGCGCACGAAATCAAAGTTCTCGAGCTTTGGATCGATTTTTTCTTGTCTCTCACGTTCGATTGCGAGATTTAAAATTTTGTCGCGTGAAACTAGTGGACGAGCTTAGCCACAAGCAAACTTTTTATTTTGTTATCTTTTTTTGACTTTTGTTGTAATAAGTTCATTATTTCATGGAAATCAACGCTTTACAAGCATTCGCCGCTTTCGTCTTGCTCTGTCCGTTTCCACTCTGTCTTCGCTTTCTCAACTCTCGCTCACTTCTTTCTGTATCTCTTTCTCTCTCAGGCAGTCGTCGCTTCGCGCGACAGCCAGCATTCCTTTTCTTTCTCGCACCTCTCGTCACTCGCTCCGCACGTTTCCTCTCCGCCTAACTGACCCTTCGCTCTCTCTGAGCGCAACCGGCAATTCTCCGTTCCGATCAAAATTTTTATATCGATCGCGAACAGTTACTATACCATCGTAAAATTTAGACTTTTTCTTGCAAATTAAAAAAAAGAGGTTTGTACGATTTTTTTTGCGGAGTTATGGCGTATCAAAGTTATTTATGCATTTTTGTTCAGTTACCGCCAGCATTAGCATTACTCGATGCGCACCACGGGGAGGTTGCTGGTCGGACTTTGTGCATCGCGCGCGCGCGCGTGTGTGTGTGTGTGTGTGTTTTGGACAAGAGACATGTGGGTACGTTTGCATTTAAAACCACGTATTCCCGCCTCGTAGCGGGATGATTTCATGTAGACGCTCACGCATATTAATGCAGGGTCTAATTGTGGCCTGAAAAATTTCTTGCCTTATCTGCTGTAGTGCTGCTTCCAGTTGCTGAAGATTGATTGGCTGTCTCTCCAAATCTCGTAGCCTTCTTCCCATCATATCCCATACATGTTCCATGGGATTCAAATCCGGGCTCACTGGATGTGGCAGCACCTTGATGTTGTTTTCTTCAAGAAAGTTTAAGGGCAATCCTGGCAGTGTATGGGCGAGCGTTGTCGTGCATAAGAATAAAATTGCGCCCTACTTGACGACGTATCGGTATTACGTGAAGACACAAAATTTCTTCCACATAGCGTTCTACACACACCACACATACACACACGCGCGCACGATGCGTAAAGTCCGACCAGCAACTTCCCCGTGGTGCGAATCGAATGATGCTAATGCTGGCGGTAACTGAACAAAAATGCATAGGTAACTTTGATACGCCGTAACTCCGCAAAAAAAATCGTACAAACATCTTTTTTTTATTTACAAGTAAAAATCCAAATTTTACGATGGTTATAGTGGCATTTGCGAAAAAAATTTATTCCACCCCGTGGAGTACGTCAAACTATGCAATTTTTTGGAGACGTAACACGTCTTTACTTTTAAAGAAACAGTGGGAGGGGGAAAAAATAAATTCAAAATCTAACAAATGCTTTTTAAAGTAGAGACTTTAAGTTTCAAAATAAAAAAAATTTTTTTAATACGACAATTTTTCACGGAGTTACGATTATTTGAAGTTATGCGAAATTTTAATATAAATTTACTGTTGTGATAATTTTGTTGCCCAGTGTAGTATGCTACACACACAGATGCGTGCGCATACGAACGCGTGACGTGCGGTTCTCGCTATAGTGCCCGCATGGTGGGGGCCGTACTCCTCATGTTGCTCTGTTGCAGGCAGTGTAGCCAGATTCTGCCCGGTTTTTCGCGCATGCGTGGCGCGACAATGGCAGGAACAGAAAATACAGTGATGTATATTAGTAATATTTTTGGTTTATAAATGTTTATAAATGCATTAATATATTTTTTCATATTTATTTATTATTAGAAATTGTTTGCAAATTGTCAAAAATATATTTTGTTTTATGAATATTTGTAAGGTTTTGGGCACTTTTCCTTATCCTCGCAACAAATGTTGGTATTCTTTACAATTTGTGCCAAATAAAACATTCATTTTTATTTATATAAAAATGTGTTGAAATTATTCTTTTAACATCCTCTATTCTTTTTTAGTTTATCTATCATATACCTTAGCTTATTTTTTAAAATATATTACAATTATTTTACATTTCATAATTTCTACATTTCTAACATATAGAGATAGGTAATGTGGAGTTATAGTCTTTTTCTGTAGAGTTTGATATCTTTGTGATAGATTCTTGTGATTGAGATCTTTAGTGATGATTGAGGATGTTTGGATGCAAGAGAGGTAGATTAGTCTGCACTCACGAAGTTGATAGTGTCTTAACATTAAGTATATTGCAAACGTTTTATACGCTATTTACAAGGCTTGTAACCACGACGTGTTCACCGCGATGGTCGCTGAGTAACTAGTTTAAGAATTTATTGTGTCTGAGAAGAGTGAGTTTTGATGTGTGAAATGTACGTGTGTGTATGTGTGTGTGTATGTGTGAATGTTTGGTTTCGAGCATGAGCACGGGTGAGCGAGTAAGTGTATTGGAGTGTGAGTGTATAGAGAATGTAGAGAATATAGTGAGTTTAAATCTGATTTAATTATTAATCCGAACAGGTAAATATAAATATATGTAAATATACTTTTTTTTTTGATTTTTCAGAAAATAATAATTTTTTAAAATAAACGGGTACCATATGGCATACCTTTTTACTAGACTGAAACACTTCACTGCGTTCGCCGCGTCGCATATGCGCGAAAAACCGAGCAGAATTTGGTTACATTGGTTGCAGGATGCTCGATCTTCCAGCACTGACACTCAGGGACTTATTAGCGCGATTTTGTTAATAAATTATAAATCCAAATTGGATAAATTATAGAATTTTTAAAAACTCATGTTATTGCTGCTAATTTACATTATTATGTTTTGAAAAACCACAACAAAATTATTAAGAGGATGCTGGAGTTACCGGCCGGACATTATATTTTTTCGAACAAGAATATCTTTTTATTGGTTGCATAGAATTGTAAATCCTTTTGCAGGATTTAAGTATACAGAAAGACGGAATTCGGACTGCTCGACTTCATTCAGAAAAAAAGAATTAATAACAAAATTTGTTTCTATTTATTAATTTCTATTCTGCTCTTAGGATAACATATTGTATAGGGCTATCTATTTCCGTTTTTTATAAAAGTTTAACAGTTTTAAGACGCTGAACCCGGGTGGGTTGAGCTACCCACCGGGCGCGTCTCCAAGGTGGCGGATAGGAGGACGCCCAGTAGGTGTGAGTTCTCTGTGGGGACTCAGTGCTGCTGGGTAGTGGCGGTTATAACCTGGCCCCACGGAAGTAAATCCCTGTGGAGGGTAAGGGAAGACCGTTGCCGCGGACCAGCTCCCCAAGCCAAGTTGTAAGCCACCGTGGCGATGGCTGCATGTCACTGAGGGAGCAGTGTCGCGAACGATGCCTCTGGGGAACCGGGCGAAACCCCAGAGTGTCCAGCCTTACCCACGCATGCGGGGCTCTGCGTGGGCGGACCGTGTAGTTCCCTAGCTACTCGTGGGACCACTATGGATTTAAACTTAAAATTAAACATAGAGAACGAAGTGGAAAATTGGGAGGCCTCGCGTGACGGGTCTCCGAGGGAAGGAGCTGGAACGGTGGTGACGGACGGGACCCTTAAGGACTCCGGAAGTGAGGCCGGCCCGGCTGCGCGGCAGGAGGCTTCACCTCCAGCGAAGAAGAATCGGTGCGGGGCCGAAAGGAGGAGGGCGAAGCGGATGAGAGCAGCGGCTCTGGAAGGGGCTCGCTCTCTTCCCGTGGCTCCCCCTTGTACGCCGGCAGAGGTGGTGAAGGGTTACACCGATGGTAAACGTCGGAGGGACTCCAAGGAAACCCCTCCATCGGGCGGTCGTCCGCTGAAGAGGCAAAGGGCTCACGAAGAGCACCATGCCTACTCGGACGCTGCTGACCCTCTGGCGAGGGTGATTGTGGCGGAGGGCTACCCCGAGACAGAGATCACTGCTGAGCAGTTGACTCTGTTGAGAGGTGCGGTCTCGAAAGAGATCGACGGGATCCAGGAGGGTCCGGTGCCCAGATTCCACGGCACCTCTCTAAGGAGTGGTGCGGCGGTGGTAAGATGCGCGGATGAGGCGTCGCTGGGTTGGCTCGTGGGGCGGATCGGCGGCATCATTCCGTGGGAGGGCGCCAGACTCAAGGTGATGGGCATGGACGCGTTTCAAAAGCAGCACAGGGCGGTGGTTTGGGTCCAGGGACCTCCCGAGGGCGCGGCCACGATCCTGAAGCGGCTGGAGAAGCAGAACCCAGGTCTCGTCACCGGGAACTGGAAAGTGTTTGCGGAGGGGGTAGGGGCCACCAGGGAGGGTGGGAACCTGGTCCACGGTGTTCCGGAGTCCAGTGTCCTCAAATTGAAGACACTGGACTTCAAAGCATTAATTGGGCTCGACAGGGTTGCCTTTCGGGTAAGTGGGGCCCAAGGGGGGGAGGTAAGGGGGGATAAGGAGGAGCCTCCTAAAACGATCTCGTAGTTAAATGGCGGGATCGAGAGGGGTGGCCTTCACCCAGATTAATCTGCATCACAGCAAAGGGGCCTCGGCTGTTCTGGCCAGGCAACAAGCTGGGAGGCAAACATGCATATCACTGATGCAAGAACCCTGGTTAATCCGGGGTTGCATCAGGGGCTTGGCTGCCTGCGGTAGGCTCTTTAGGGCCCCATCAGTGGATCGGCCCAGGGCCTGCGTGGCCGTCAAGGGTATGGAAGCCCAGCTAATACCTCACCTGTGTTCCAGGGACGTTGCGGCTGTAAAAGTGAATTTCACTGATGACTCCGGTGACAGGAAGAAAATGGTTATTTGCTCGGCCTACTTCTCTCATGACGAGGGAGAGGCGGTGCCGCCTGCACCGGTGATAAAACTGGCAGAATACTGCCAGGAGAAACGGCTTCCACTGATCATGGGATGTGACGCTAATGCGCATCGCACCGTGTGGGGAAGCTCGGACACCAACGAAAGAGGGAGAAAAGTGTTGGAGTTTCTAGCATCTACGGATCTGGAGATTCTCAACACAAGAGACAAGCCCACCTTCTACACTATAGCGAGAAGAGAAGTGCTCGACATCACTGTCTGTTCCAGGCAGTTGATACAGGAGGTAGTGGAGTGGAGGGTCTCGACGGAGCCCTCGCTCTCTGACCATAGGCAGATCACCTTCAGGATAGCTAAGGCTAGGGGGAAGGAGGTCAAATTCAGGAATCCGAGGAAAACCAAGTAGGACTCCTATAGGAAAGACCTGGCCAACAGTCTCAAAGGCTTCCCTAAGAGGCACGGGACAGAGGACGAACTGGAGACCTGTGTGGACTACTTGCAGAGGTCTCTGGTAAACTGCTACGAACGTAACTGCCCCGAAAGGGCGGTTACAAATAGTAGAGGAACTTCCTGGTGGACCCCTGGATTGCAGGGTCTCAGAGTGGCGGCTCGTAGGGCCTGGAACAGAGCAAGGAACACGGGCCGCCAATCCGACTGAGAGCACTCTAGGAGGGCACAGAAAGAATATAGAGACTCTGTGGTTAGAGCGAAACTGGAAAGCTGGAAAACGTTTTGCGAGGAAGTAGAGGGAATGCCCGAAACGGCAAGAATCTGCAGGATCCTCGCTAAGAACCCGGATGCGACTCTGGAAGCCATCGCACTCCCTGATGGGACGGTGGTGACTGGAGAGCGATGTCTGGAGCATCTACTGGAAGTGAGCTTTCCGGGCTTCCATAGGGAGCCGGGAGAGCTATTTGCATATAAGGAGCCGGGCTCACTCAGAAGAACCCGACAAGCGGACTGGTGAATAGCGGCCAAGATTGTCATGCCCGAGAAGGTCAAGTGGGCAATTAACACCTTTAAGCCCTACAAGTCAGCGGGACCGGATGGTGTCTTTCCGGCTTCTACAAGAGGGACTGGAACAGATCGTGGGCCCACTGACCCAAACTTTAAGGGCTTCTATCGCAATGAGCTACACACCTAGCGCATGGAAACTGGTCAGGGTAGTTTTCATCCCGAAAGTGAGAAGAACGAGCTACACCAAGGCAAAGGATTTCAGGCCAATTAGCCTAACATCGTTTCTCCTTAAGACATTGGAAAAGCTGGTGGACGCGTATCTGAGGGAGACAACTCTGTGGAGTCACTCTCTCCACAAAAATCAGCACGCGTATCGTTCGGGCTATTCCATCGAGACTGCTCTACATTAGACGGTAGCGTTTATTGAGGAGCAGCTGGAAAGGAAGGGCTACGCAGTGGGTGCTTTCTTGGACATAGAGGGCGCCTTTAACAACACACCGCACGAGGTAGTGTGTGAGGAAGCCGCCAGAAGGGGTGCCCCGATGAAACTCGTCGAGTAGATCCGGGGCATGCTAGGGAGGCGTGTGATGACTTCGCTGGGAACTGCGAAAGTCTGTGAGTGGGTGGGAAGAGGCTGCTCGCAGGGCGGAGTACTTTCCCCACTTTTATGGTGCCTGGTAGCAGATGGTTTATTAAAGGCACTGGACGATAGAGACTTCACTGCACAAGGCTACGCGGACGACGTGGCAATACTTGTGCGAGGCCCTTTTCTGGAGACGTTTCTAGAGCTCATGCAGGGGGCACTGGAAGTTGTAGAAGAGTGGTGTCAGAGAACGGGTTTGGCGGTAAATCCACTAAAAATCGGTCTTACTGTCTTCACTCGCAAATACAAGGTGGGCACCATTGTGGGACCCACTCTTGTAGGAGTAAAGTTAGTTCCGACCGAATCAGTGAAATATTTGGGAGTTATCCTAGATAGGAAACTGCTTTGGGAGGAGCACTTTCGTAACCGGTGCAAAAGCTTGTGCCAGTATTTTTGGATGTGCAGAAGGACCTTTGGCCAGACTTGGGGTTTGAAACCGAGTATGATACACTGGATCTACACAGCCATACTTCGCCCCAGACTCACATACGCAGCCGTAGTATGGTGGACTAGGGTGCAAAAGAAAACAGCTAAAGTTGCGCTGGAGCATGTCAGGGCTCTGATTTTGAAAGGGGCCCTGGGTGCTATGGTTACGACACCAATGGCGGCAATGGGCGTAATGTTCGGCATCGAACCATTTCATCAGGTGGTAGTGGCTGCGGCAGCAGTGGCGACATACCGTCTAAGATGCGAACTAAAATGGAAGAAGGGAGCCCAGCATACGAAGCTGCCGGAAGACGTTCTGCTGGATCCGATATTCGAGATGGGACAGGACAGAATACCTATTATTCGGGCTTCTGATAGGCGCTTCAAAGTGCATATACCGAGGCCGGAGGAGTGGGAAAAGGAAGGTGAAAACTTAGGGGCTTGAGTGCGTGGAGGAGATGTCTGGTATACGGACGGCTCCAAGACGGACACGGGCTCCGGGGCCGGCTTTTTTGACAGTCGAGAGGGATGGAAGGAGAGCATTTCTCTTGACAGTTATGCCACGGTATTCCAAGCGGAGATTGTGACTATCCTAAGCTGTGCTCAGACCGTACAGAGTAGGGTAGAAGCGGGAGAGCATATCAGAATTTGTACGGACAGCCAGGCAGCCATCAAGGCGCTGGGGGTTCCGACAATAACGTCGCGATTGGTTCAGGAGTGCAGAGGCGTTCTAAACGAATTGGCGAGAGAGAGAGAAGTCACCGTTACATGGGTGCCTGGTCACTCAGGCATCTAGGGTAATGAATGTGCGGACCAGCTGGCAAAAGCATTTTCAGAGACAACGATGGTAGGACCGGGGCCGGCTCTGGGAATCCCCTTTTGTCTAGGAAAGGGGAGGATCAAAGAATGGCTCTGCAGAGAACATCTAAGACACTGGAGAGTGGAATCCGAGTCCAAATGCAGACAGGCTAGAGCTCTGATGGGAGATACTCCTAATAGGGAACTGGCTTGGAGCATAAGGGCTTTGAGTAGGAGAGATGCCAGGACAGCGGTACACATACTGACGGGTCATGGCACTTTAATCTACCACATGTACAAGCTTGGGCGTAGCGATACATCCAGGTGCAGGGCATGTGGAGACAACGAGGAAACAAGCCTTCACGTACTCAGCGACTGTCCTGCACATGCAGGGTTGAGACACAGGATGCTGGGCTCAGCACTACTTGGGCCTGAGCAGATCAGGGAGCTGTCAGTGAGGGATCTGATTCTCTTTTGGAGAAAAACAGGTCTCTCATGAGTAAGTTTATGAGGGGAGGCACAATGGACAATGTCTGGGTGCCGCGGGCGGCACTTCGAAAGAGGAACGCCTCCCCGTTACGATATAATAATAATATAATAAGACGCTGAATAAGAGCAGCCCAAATTGCGGACTGCAGAATAGAATGTTATGGAACCATTAAAATTGGGCTGAAAAGTCTAATGTAAAAAATATTCTTGTCCGACTATTTTTACATACGTGTGCGTCTAATATCTGTATACAGATGAAAAAACAGCAATAAATTAGTTCCCGGATAATATCAGAGAGGCGCTATATAGTTCTCAGTGCTATCTGTCATATACATCAGAATTTTTTAGGTTAGTGTGCGTGTGTAGTTATGTGTGTGTATTATGTGCTATGAAACCTGACTGAAGATAGGTTGAAGGCACTTCAAAGGATAAAAGAAGTGTATGTATTATATATTAATTTTGCAACATTTTTGCAATATTTCCATTATTTAATTACATACACTTATATTCTAATTTCTGTAAAATACTTTAATTCATGTGCTTCATGTGTATATATTATGTATATTATGTGCTCCATATATGTATATTTACATCAAAATATCTATGTAAAAAGTTAATATCATTTTGTATATTGTATATATTTTTATAATAAATGAATACGTCTTATAACTTATATTATGTATAAATAAGTTATATGATGTATGACATATGTCATATAACTTATTTATAAAACATGAAATATAAAGGTATTTTTAGTATTTTGTATGTATTATTTGTAAAAAAATCTTGATAAAAGGGACAACATTAATTTTGTGATTTGTAATAATCTGTTTCAATATATATTTCTTTTAAATATTTACAATTAGCCTTATTTTATGCGTTTACTTTGGTATCTAAAATACACATCAAAATATAAAATTTATTTCTATTACAGTAGAAAAAAAATATGTTATTATATATGTTATTATATACAGGGTGTTTCATAATGTCCGTGCCAACGCTCGTGTGCGAATAGAGTGCGGTAAACTGAATAGAAAAGTCCTTTACCGTTTTGCAATTTTCGCAATAGTAATTGAGATATTAATTAAAAGGGATTGATGAATAATCGCGCGTTGATCGCTGCTAGATCGTAGGCTGTACGCTCTAGGCGTGACAGCAACGAGAATCGCATGGCAACGAAAAATAACACGTAGCGAGAGCAGGAGTGATATGCGTTGTTATTTTTCGTTGCCATGCGATTCTCATTGCTGTCACGCCTAGAGCGTACAGCCTACGATCTAGCCGCGATCAACGCGCGATTATTCGTCAATCCTTTTTAATTAATATTTCAATTACTATTGCGAAAATTGCAAAACGGTAAAGGACTTTTCTATTCAGTTTACCGCACTCTATCCGTACACGAGCGTTGGCACGGACATTATAAAACACCCTGTATAATATTCAATTTTAACAGTTTTTATTGGACTGTACTTTAGGCAATATTATATTTTGCCATTTCTGTTATAAGACAATGTTTTTTTTCTACTGTAATAAAAATACATTTTCAATTTTGATATGTATTTTAAATACCAAGTTACCCATACAGCACTCAAAGATTGCATACACATTGCATCAATCTTTCATCGCAATGTTGCAATATTGCAAATTCACTGCAAAATGTTGTTGCATCATTGCTGTGGAATTGCAGCAACGTTAAAATGTCCGCTTTTAGGAAGATTGTAACGAAATATTACAGTAATATTGCAATGTAATGAATTTGCAATAATGCATTGTTATTGCAATCTTAGAATAATGTTGCATATATTTTTATTTATTCGGATATTTATCTGTCCGATTTTTGAACAATCAGTTTAATATCTGAATTCCCTGTGTTGAGGTCGTATCAGAAAAATTAAACTGATAAAAATAATTACTATGTCTTTAATCTTACTAGCCACTCTTTGCAAGTTTCATATAATCATCATGACTAAAACTTAAATACGAGATAGATTTTGCAACGCGCGTCGCATAGCGGTAAACGAACGAACTAGCGATTACCGAATATTGCTATTGCAATGTTATTGGAATGTTGCTGTCACATTGTCATGAAATATTACAATTACAGGTTGCAATAATATCTCAACAATATTACATTGCAACTCGCAAGATTGTAACATTGCTGCAATGTAATTGCAATGTTCTGTGCTGTATGGGTAAGCACATAAAATAAGGCTAATTTTAAGTATTATTTAAAAAAAGCATATACTGAAACAGATTATTGCAAATCGCAAAATTAATGTTGTTTCTTTTATCAAGATTTTTTTACAAATGATAGACACAAGAAATTAAAAATATCATTATATTCCATGCTTTAGAAATAAAAAATATGGCATATATTATATACGTTTTTTATAAAAACAGTATACAAAATGGTGTTAATTTTTTACATAGATATTTTGATATAAATATAAATAATATGGAGCACAATATACATAATATACAGGGTGATTCAAAATAACCTGATGTCCTTGCAATGCCATATTCTTGAGCGAATTCTGAGACGATTTTTCCTTTTACAAAATTTTGTCCGAAGCTTAGTTTTTGAGTTATAATCGAAAATAGGTAGCAACTTACGAGTTTGGTACAACGGGCAGGCAGGAACGCACAACGTATAATGAGACTGTCAAGTGTTTACTGTCGTCTCATGACGCATTGCCCATCCCTGCCTGTCCGTTGTATCGGACTCGTAAGTAGCAAATTATTTTCAATTATAACTCGAAAACTAAGCTTCAGACAAAATTTTGTAAAAGGAAAAATCGTCTCAGAATTCGCTCAAGAATATGGCATTGCAAGGACATCAGGTTATTTTGAATCACCCTGTATACTTATATATATATGTATATACATAAAACACATGACGTAATAAAAGTATCTTACAATAAAGAATAAGACAAGCCAGAGGCGATCTAACGTGTGCTGGCGATGTAGAAATAGAAAAACCAGAGGCGATCTAACGTGTGCTGGCGATGTAGAATTAGAAAAGTCAGTGGCGGCCTATCATGAGCTGACAATTTTTAATAAATACAATCAGAGACGATCTAACGTCAACTGACAGTTTAGAAAAAAGAGAGCCAAAGACGATTTATTCTTGAGCTGGCAAATTGTAAGAAATATTGTCAGAGGCGATCTATCATGAGCTTGCAGATTTTAAGAAATACGTATTTCTAAGTTTGTCATTTACTACAAGTGTGGTCTTTTAATGTTTTATCGGATAATTTATAAAGTCATTTCATCTTTTTTCTCGCAATCGAAATTCCATCGTATGGCTGTATGATGTACATACGAGACGAAATAGACTTATACAAGGTGTCTAATAGATATAAATTAGATATGATAAAATATTTTATTTGAAAAATGTATATATAATACTATATATCTAATTGGAAAAAAATATTATATGCTTTCTCTATTTTTATTCTTATGTAATTAATACAAAATAAATAAATAAGTTAATTAATTATTTAATACATACATATACATATTGAATATAGTTATCTTTATTTTATATTTTATATAATGACCGAAATGATATATACTCTCATTATTTCAGTCATTATCATATAAAATACAAAATAGAGATAACTATTTATTCAATATATGTGTATATGTATATATTAATTAATTGATTAATTAGCTATTTTGTATTTACTACATAAAGATAAAAATAAGAAAAATATATGACATTTATCTTCAGTGATATATATAGTATTATATTTTTAATTTATTATTTTGTCATATTTAATTCATATTTATTTGACACCTTGTATACGCCTATGTCTTCTCGGACATTATATTGCAGCCTTGCGACGAAATTTCAGTTGAGGAAACAAGCGCAAGCATCGTTTGTTTACAAACTATCCGATCACACGTACACAGACCACACGTTAGTGTAGTGAGTTACCACTACAAACAAATGCGTACACACGGACCTACGTGGCATAGGTTCGTAGGCTACGCCGATAATGTCATTTCATTTTTAGTACCATCGAAATGATGGCGCTTTCGCGTCGGAGTTCGGCTTCCACTCCAGCATCCTCTTAAATCATAAGATTAATAAGTTTATGATTGCCAAATTATGTTGCTAAATGATTACCAAAAGGAATCGAGGCCTCCAAGGTAATTTGTTATTAGGACGCTGACGCGAGCACTCGTTCTTAGAAGACCGAATATTACTTGCGCCTAAAATAGATTATGTAACACGTTTGGGAAAACAAGTGGACCTGTTGCTAAAACTGTCCTACTGTACTAAAATGCCGATCGGCGTAAATAAACGTGGCAAACAAGGCGCCGCGTCAATTACTTGAAAGTCGTGTAGTGTGCACGACACGTCGGGTTCCGCGTGGAAATCGCTAAATAAAAGTATACAACGCGAAGATTCCGAAATAAAAGTGTCTTTATTGTGCATCTACTCTCTACAATTTATATCTCCTAGTCGACTCTTTGACTAGCGCGGCGAATCCTAAATCCTATTTTGTGCGCTAACCGCTACCATCGAGAGGCGTAACAACGTAAATTTATAATGTCACAACTAAAACAAAACAGTATTGTTTTACTTTTCAAAAAAATTGTCGTATATATTAAACCTTTCAAAAAAACCTGTCATATACGTATTGCTGATGCGTATTGCTTTTTGCCAGTGGACTTTACAAATGTTACACGATAATCCTAATTTTTTTAGGTATGTGGTTTTCTCAGATGAGGCTAAATTTTATAGTGACGGACAACTTAATAGACACAACTGCCATTATTGGTCAGATGTTAATCCCCACTGGTATAGGCCAATAGATCATCAAAATCGATGGAGTATTATGGTGTGGTGCGGCATTGTAAATGGTTATTTGATTGGACCTTATTTTTTTGAAGAAAACGTTGATAGACATAGTTACTTATCGTTGCTAAGAGATCACTTACCAGGCTTATTAGAAGATGTTGACTTAGCAACAAGAGCAAGAATGTGGCTTCAACAAGATGGTGCTGCACCGCATTATGCACTCATTGTACGTGCCTTTTTAAATGCCAGTTACAATGACAGATGGATTGGACGAAGGGGTCCAGTTGAATGGCCTCCTTGCTCACCAGATCTGACGTCGCCTGATTTCTTTTTATGGGGATACTTGAAAAATGTTGTTTTTGCTGAACGACCAACCACAAGAGATGATTTTATGGACCGCATTCGTAGAGCTTGTGCAGCCATTCCTAGAGCTACCCTGTTTAGAACTGTGGATAGTTTTCAAAACAGATTGCAGTTATGCCTCGAAGCCAACGGAGGTAATTTTGAACAATTACTCCGTGGGTAATTCGTTTAAATTACAGTGTCAGTGAGAGGCAAGGGGACTCACAATAATCAAGCACCCTAAAGGAAACAGAACTTACTATGTCCACGTCGTTGTTTCCGGGTAACGCTAAAAGTAAGATGAAAGTGCTTTTGACCTTGATATGACCTTCAAAAGGTCAGGTCGAAAAACTAAAAAATCCCTATGCTCATGTAAAAAGTGCCATTGTTTAAGAGCTCATTGTCAAGAAACAGGTTCAGCGGTCAAAAATAGGGTTTACTAATCAAAAAATGCGTTATGAGCCTCAAACAACCTTGAAAATTGACTTCAAGGTCAAGCTAGTCAAAGTGATTTACACTTTTACAATTCATTGACTTTGTTTAAGCATTATGCACATTTGTGTTACCCAGAAAACCACGTTATTTCAGAAAAACTACACCAGATCGTTTTTCAGGCATTTTACCTTCATTTTTGACCTTTCCAAGGTCGCAAAAACAATTTTTTCATAAGACAAGTTTGATGTAAAATTTTCCGCTCTTTCGAAATCCGCAGTCAAAAATAGGGTATCCCATTTAAAAAAACCATTGTGACCTTGAAATAACCTTTAAAATTGACCTCAAGGTCAAAACCAATGGTACAATTAAATGACCGCCTCTGTCCTGGTCAACTTTTATCTAAACCATTTTTTTGTAGATACCGTAATTTGAAAGATATTCGGATCCATAGATTAAAATGACTCACCCTGTATATTAAAATTTTCAAAAAAAGCTATCCTATATACTTCTTACAAAAAAATATGATATCAGGAAATGGCACCAAGTGGGACTAAAGAACTATGAAAAAACTTGTACACTATTTCTATAAAACTCTTCTATAAAAATCTTGTACATAAAGCTGTCGTATATATAATTAATTATATTATATACTATATTTTATCATATTTTACATATATTATACTATATATACTATATATATTATTAGATATACTATATATATTATAAAAAAATTTTTTAAATATTTAAAAAATAAAAATATTTATTAAAAAACGCAAAAAAACTTGGCGCTGCTACAGTAAACTACATGTTAATTTCATTACTTTGAGGTATAGCAGCGCCAAGTTTTTTTGCGTTTTTTAATAAATATTTTTATTTTTTAAATATTTTTATTTTTTTATAATATATATAGTATATCTAATAATATATATATAGTATATATAGTATAATATATGTAAAATATGATAAAATATAGTATATAATATAATTAATTATATATACGACAGCTTTATGTACAAGAGTTTTATAGAAGAGTTTTATAGAAATAGTGTACAAGTTTTTTCATAGTTCTTTAGTCCCACTTGGTGCCATTTCCTGATATCATATTTTTTTGTAAGAAGTATATAGGATAGCTTTTTTTGAAAATTTTAATATATATGACAGGTTTTTTTTGAAAGGTTTAATATATACGACAATTTTTTTGAAAAGTAAAACAATACTGTTTTGTTTTAGTTGTGACAAGAACGTGTACTTGGCGCCTTTTTTTTACCTTTTTTTAAAAAAGGTAATTTTTTGATAGATATCATTTCTTTTTTTTTTAAATATATATACGACAGTTTTTTTATTTAATATATATGATACAACAATTTTTTTGAAAGGTAAAACACTGTTTTGTTTTGATTGTAATAAAATTGACTGGAAATTATAAATATTGCTGGAACTAACTTAGTATATATAGAACAGAAATATTAAACTTTGAGTTATTTAATTTTATTTATTTTAGACAAATCATACACTAAAGTCTCTAAACAATTGTCACATAAGGCATAGTGATAATTAGTATGATTGTATAAATTTTAATTTTATCATACTTTCTGTCAAAAAAGCACATGATTCGAGATTTTAGTGTATGATTTGTCCAAAATAAATAAAATTAAATATCAAAGTTTAATATATTTCTGTTCTATGTATACTAAATTAGTTCTAACAATATTTATCATTTCCAGTCAATTTCATTCTGTTCTGTCTGTCCACTAACCACAGAATACTGAGAGGGTTGTCAACATGTCTTGCTACACTTCTGCACTTTAAGATCAAAAAAAATTTTTTTTATAAATAATACTATTATTTTGATATACACTATCTTTATTCGTCTCCACAACACGTTATATATACATTTTACGACCGATATTAATTATATCAACGTTAATTAATATCATCAAAGCTGCGAGCTGACAGGTCTGAGCGCCGCCATATTAGAAATCTGAATTGAGTGCGTTCTAATTGGTTGCGTGCTGACGACGCTGACCAATAAGACATGCGTTACATTTTAGTGTACATTTTACGCGACATCCGAGAAAAATGATGATTTTTTAGATTTCTCGACTTTGGATGCATATATCTTGATTTATAAAGCACACAGAGCAAAAACAAGCATATTTTTCTTATGTAATTTGGGTACGCGCTTTCGATTGAGCCTATTACCAACTCAATCGGCCCAGCCGTTATTGAGATCCAATAATCTCGGCTCATCTGAACCTTCCGTCTCGTGTAAAGATACACGGTCGGTCTTGCCCTGCGCGTGAACTTTAACTGCGCGCGAGACACTACCGTGTCTCTTGATAAAAAAAAATAAATATACATTAAGTACAACTCATAGTCAATCTATAATAAAAAATTTAATTACATTCTTTTTTATTTTAATCTTACACGAGTGCTTAAATTTACTTAACAATTCAATTTGGTCCGTAAAATAGATGATTTCAAATTCCAATAGGATCAATGATATTTAATTTAGGTAGCAGCCATTATTCATCAACCTTTTCCTTAGAGCAGTATCTGCTGTAAAAGCGAAAACTCTTATTATCGCAATTTATTCATTATAGGTTAACAAAAAAAATTTAGTTAAAATTTACACTTACTAATTCTGAAAAATTAAACAAAGGTAAAACTGCCAAATTAGGGAATTCTACCCTAATGATCTTAATCATAACGTATGTTATTAAGGTCATTACCTTAAATAATATTTTAAAGATTTTAACTATTGGTCATTGTTTATTGAAAAGTTATTAACAAAAAAAGTTTTTTGAATAGAACGTAATTTTCTGACATTATTTAATAAAACGATTCAATAGATTCTTAGCAAATTTATTTATTTAAATTCAAAACAAAAAAAAACACTAACCATATCTAAAAAAGCAAAATATTATTTTTTATAACTTTATAGTATTTTATTGTACAATAAAATATATAATTTTTGAAAATATTGATTAGACATAATAAATTCTTAGACCTTAAATACTTTATTTTACTACAAATACCTTTTTACATAAGAAATTCCATAAATAATTGAAATTATAAGTTATATTAATAAATATATGTAAATGCATTGTAGAAGTATCGTAAAAGTATTCTGGAATTATTCAACTGACATGGGTTGAATAAAATTAAAATTTTTTTTAGGAGAAGGTGAAGAAGTTTTGTCTCTTCCTCATCTATGCATTCACACAATTCACCATGTTTAAATAAATAAATCTGCTAAGAATTCGTATTGAAACGTATTATTAAATATATATGGTATCAGAAAATTATGTATCCTCTATTCGGCTATTATACCCAAAATTATTTGGCTATTTTACCCAAAATTATACTAAAGCACTTATTTTTTATATCTTTGTCTTAAAAATTTACACAAAAATATCCTAAGAAATATCAACTGTTTAATATGTAATATCAACTATAACCAAATACTTTATGCAATGTATTAAGAAAATAGATCTATATGCCCGTTTAAAATAATTATATAGTATGTTTGAAAAATAACAGGATTTGTTTAAAATTTTTTTCTATAAGCACCATTCGCTGATAACACAGTTCGATAAAAAAATCACAAAACTGCCCTTTGAGATATCCCCTTTTATAGTTTTTTTTTTATGTTGAATACAATGCCGGTTTTAAAAATGCTCCATCATGTCACAATTTTTAGAAATTTCAAAGTTGTAAAAAAGGGCTATTTAACATATTTTACCATGTTATAACTATGATATGCGACGTGTTAGAAAAGTTTCTTTTTTTTTTAATAAAGTATATTACTAGAATTTTTAACTTTCAAAAAGAATTTTTTGTATACATTACAATTAACAAGATTTTGACGATTAAATATTGTGTTTGTTATATCACAGGTGGATTATAAATGAAACTAAGAACTGCCAATAATTCACTGAATATTTTCAATTTTTGTGGAATATACACAATGATTTTTGAGATTGCTAACTATGAATGTGTCAAAACTAATAAAATGACAAATTTAACATAATAAATGTCAAAATGATAAACAGTTGTAATTGTTGTGAAAATTCGTATTTATGAATTGTCGACGTTACTGAATACGAATCTATTCACTAAATTTGTCAATTTTGACATCAGATTCATATTCAGCAATCTCGAATCATCATGTTGAATTTGTTAATTTTTAAATCAAATTTGTATTCGTAAAAATTCTACTGACCAATCGCTTACGTCTTACAATTCAAAAGAACTTTATCTATACATCGCGCGACGTGATTTCCATTGTTATCGCGGAATATTATAAATACAGCTTTTCTACAAGTTCGTTACGTTACAAGGTTTTTTGCTAGTCCTGCTTTTCTCACGATTACTCGCAGTTGCATTTTGCCGATCTTAGAGTATTTTACACTCTTATAAAAATGACTATTGCATATATTATAAATACATCTTTTTTATATGTGCAATAAATTGACTATTGATAACATCTAAAAATGTGTGTTATCTCTGTGTGTGTGTGGGGGGGGGGGGAAGGCGCGTGTGTGTGGGCACACGTGTAGTGATTGTTTTGTAGAGACTAGTGCATTTGATCTGCGCATTTTTTAGTTACAAACAACTTCAAAAATATTATTACGAATTAACTTGTTTCTATTTTGTAGATATTTTATATATTATGTTTCATACAATGACATATTTTAAAATAAAACTGATAAAAAGTAGAAATATAATTTTACTTTAAACGGATATTAGAATTATATGTATGAAAATATTCTACATAAAATCAATTTTAAATATTTATCACAATAGCATTGCATAATATATTTTTACCTATACAGCATGCATATCCGGAGGATGTTCAGAGAACATCCTGAAGATATCGTATCTCTCAAAGGTATCTTTGGGATGTCTTCTGGATATCTTTTGGATATGTGTGCTGTATGGGTATGATAATTGACATTGTGTACATTACAATTAACATATAATAAATGATATTTTTATAAAACAAAAGATAGATACTTACTAATATAGTACTGTAGGAACTAAGACAATTACGACGGAAAACATAGTGCAAACCATGGCAGTCGATAAGATCATTGCATCGCTCATTGTAGTACTTATTCCGTTCGGCATTGCAGTGATTTTCTATATTAAAAAAATATAAAATATTATATTTTAATTATAAAAAGTATCAAAATATAGTATCAGAGAGAGTAATATACAGGGTCTCTGGCAGAGATTACCCTCTTGTGAGTGGATGGAGTGCAATAAACTGAATAAGAAAGTCCTTTATCTTTTGCAATTTTCACAATAATTATTGAAACAATAATTAAAAAGAACTGACAAATAAGCGCGCGTTTTGCGCGGCTAAACTGTAGAATATACGCTTTTGGCGTGACAGCGGCGAGTCTCGCACGGCAACAATTTAATCGCTCGGTGAAGACAAAAGTAACACGTGAGCAGCGAGCGGACAGAAGCTTTATTTTTCATTGCCGTGCGATATTCACCACTGACACGTCTAAAGCATACATCTCATAGTCTTGCCGCGCAAATCGCGTGCTAATTTGCTAATCTTTTTTAATTATTATCTCAATAATTATTGCGAAAAATGCAAAACAATAAAGAACTTTCTTGTTCAGTTTATTGCGCTCTACCCATTTACAAAAGTTCTGTGATCTCTCCCAGGTACCCTGAGAGAGGAGCCTTTTTTTAAAATTCTTATCTTACAAGTGTCACTTAAAACCAAAATTTTTGCCATAAAAGGCATATCACATTTAAAATTTAATAATAAAACAAAAAATGCGGTTAATTTATTAACAGAAAAAAACAAACAACACAAATAATAAACACAAGCAGTTTTATAAAATCGCTTCGAGTATTATAATAAATTATACATATGTTATATATTTTACTACTACTACATATAATAATCTTATATACTAATAATAATATAGTTTTTTTACTGTTGCAGATTAATTTTGATATTGTGTCTTATCTTTTTAATGATATTTAATAATATTTATATTATCTTTTAAATATAAATATGACATTTTAGCGTTATGCATTTAAAACATATTTTTCGTATATAACTTATATTACATTTTAAGATATAACAAATATAGTTATAGTTCAATAAACATTAACATACATAAATATATTGTGATTTACATACAACGTACAATCACAGCAGTATATGTATATTTTTAACTTTTTTCAAAAGTATATATCAATAAAAAGTTATTAATATCTATTTTACTTTAATAAAAGTAGTATTATATAAAAAACACTATACGAAGAATAAGCATAAAAGTATAGATAGCATAAGCATAAAACAGCATAAACTCGTTATTTTCCAAATAATTTTTTATAAAAGAAAAAACTGTAAAATATGTATTAGTTTATTTTTATTAAAGTATATGTTTTGCTTATATTTGCATTAGTAAAATACTGGAAGAAAAGAGATAAAGTAGTATTTTGATAAGAGGTCGAATTGATAGAAATGTGTAAATTTCCATTTAGACATATTTTACACACATAAAACTTAAATGAATTAATTGCAAATTCCAATCCCCACCCTCCCTCCCACTTTATTGATAATGCTAATCTCTCTTAATATTATCTAAAGATTATCAACTAGTCACTTTGGAATAGATTTAATTCAAACATGCAATTAGATTCTAAAATATTCTTTTTTCGTACAATTTTTTAAAATTAATATAAATATATTTGATTAAATATAATGTAAATAAAAAATATTATATAAAGTATACAAGGAAATTTAATATATACGACAATTTAACTTACTATGTATAATGCACAAAAATGCACAAATTAAAATTTACTGTATAATTATTACATAAATGATTCTTTAATTACGTATATTGTTTATATTATACTATAGAAAGCGTTTCAGAATTTAAAGATTAAAAAAAGACATTTTGCGTTTCATAACATCAAATTGTCATCAAATTGTCATTGAGAGACCAAAGTAATTGTGTCTATTAAAAAATAAATTAAAGGGGAAAATAGCATTTTTTCATACAATTTTTTATTCAGGCTATTTTTTATTCTTTATTTTTGAAAAAATTTATCTCAAAAAGTTGAAAAGTATTAATATTGCAATATATACATATCAATAATAAAAATTTTTTTTAGTTAATAAATTAATCGTTTTCTGTTTTATTATTAAATTTTAAATGTGATATGCCTTTTATGACAAAAATTTGGGTTTTAAGTGACACTTACAAAATAAGTATTTTTTTAAAATTGTAATACTTTAATTTTTACTTTAAAAAAATTCTTTTAATCTGAGAAATGAGTCAAACTTAAAAATATTTTTAATACTGACTTGATAACCTTTTTAATTAGCAAGTTGACCGTATTCTTTGTTTTATTATGAATATTAAATATAAGTTTTTTGAAAAAATACCGCTGAAAAATTTAAATACTAATTAGTACATCATAGTCATTTAATTATCTAAACTTAAAAATACAAAAATTTTATTAATTTTAAAATTTTTGAAATTTTTTTTTTTAATAAAACTTTATTTAAAAAAATGTTATTCCAACTATTATTAATATTATTACGATAACCAAGCTTAGAGCTAGAATATCAGTTATATGGCAAATACCTCAATTATTTGTGCGTGGCAATGACGATAAAGGAAACAGAATAGCAGCAATAAAACCCGTAAAAACATTTTCATTTTACACGCTGTAAACGACTGACAAATGTGACATCTCTTTACCTGCAACGTAGCATTACTCTGTCCCAACTTATTCTTAGCGGCGATAACGCGTATGATTGACAGATTGTCTTTGTTTGTCCACTTTTATCATTTTATTAAAATTCTGCTAAAGCTTATCTTATAAGCTAGGTAAGTTAATCTTATCTGTCATGTTGAACGTATAGCAACTACATGCACTTTAAGCAGGCGCGAACAGAAGCAGGTTTCTATTTTCAGATACTAATATAGGAAATATTATTTTTGATTTTTGTCTTTCCAAAACTTTTATAAATTTAAAACAAATATTTATTAATTATTAACACAAAATTAATGATAATTATATTATTATATATATATCAATATTATATATACAATACATATAATACATATATATATATATATATATATATATGTACATATAATATTGATATACGCGCGCGCGTGTGTGTGTATGTGTGTGTTATGTCTGCAAAATAAAATGAGCAAAGCTAAAATAAATTTTATTTTAAACATTATTATTGCAAGTATGAGCAATGCAATAATTATTATTCTTGCATTGCTCATACTTACTACCCAAACAGCATTGAAAATTCCACTTATGTTCCAGGAACATTACAGTTTCTCATTTTCATAACGTCGTAATATTGTTTCAAATTTTAGGTAACAGTTGTATACCATTTAAAATCATTACAAAAGTTATATTTTTGTAATATACCAGAAATGCAACAATTATCGGTTCCATGTTCAATGGTATCAGAGACGTTCCTGCAAATTATATATCTGATATGTTTCACAAGTTTCAAAGCAGGTATATAACATTTGCAATTGCATTGAGATTATTGAAAAAATTTTGCTCTGTTTGTAGATGATTCGTAGCAGGAATATTATAATTGTATTCTTATGTGATGTACCAGGACACTTCCAGAAACATACCCATACAGCACAGAACTTTGCAATTACATTGCAGCAATGTTACAATCTTGCAAGTTGCAATGTAATATTGTTGAGACATTGTTAGAACATGTAATTGTAATATTTCATGTGTTACGGCATTTGTGTGACCTGGTGTACACCTGGTCACAGAAATGCCTTAACACATAAACTTGCACGGGTGTCAAGGCATATCGAATCGGCGTGTTCCGACTCTACATATTTTTACATCATGACTGTGGTTATGAACACAGCGGCAAAGCTGTTTGACTGTTTCAAAGCAATTGGAGCAATTGACAAATAAAGGTTAATATTTATAATATTTATATTTATATCAATATTTATTGATAATGGAAAAGAGTTAATATATATACTGAATGATGAAGAAAAGTGTAATTATTTATCAAAATAAGAGAAACTTATATAAAACAATTAACAGATTTAAAAGTATTAGCATAATAATAAGAAAAAAATAAGTAATATTTTGATTTAATAATATCTGTGATTTATTTAAACGAATATTTTTTTATTTACATAAGAAGTTTCTAAATTTTCAGCAAATTCTTTGACTACACGACAATCACATGCTAATACTTTCAAATCTGTTAATTGCTTTATATAAGTTCCTATTATTTTGATAAATAATTATACTTTTCTTTATCATTTAATATATCCCACATAGCAAAGATCTCCCCAGGACATCCCAATTTGATCGAAATGGTCCCAGTTTGATCCAGAATAAAACGTTATCCGTAGGATTACCTGATATCCCGTGTAGCATGTCCTGTGGATATCTTATGTACGATCTCCGCAGGACATCCCATTTTGATCGAAATGATCCGAACGATACAGATCGATAATAAATAGTTATTCGTAGGATTTCCTGAAGATATTTCTAGTACAAAAAATATACGTTCATTAAAATTGCTGTTTCTTTAAATTTAGTAAAAGATTTCTTACATAAATATTTTTTAGTAAGACATTTTTTTTGCTTAATTTGATCAGAGAACAAATTTAATTTTGTGTGCATGCGTAGACACACATATAACATACAAATATAATTTTAATCCGTCCATTTGTTAAGATCAAAGAACAAGTATATATAGAGAAAATATTTATTTCTATTATATGACAATACTAGAACTTGGTCATCGAGTTCTTGGTTCGAGAAGCCAGTATATACAGTGATGGGAGAAAGTTCCGTAACGGTCAAATATCTTGAAAAATAATGATTATGGAAGAAAATGTTCAATACAAAAGTTTTAGTATATCAAGTGGTCTATTATATGGTTATATTGAAATAACCTTCATGTAACCTTGAAGGACACCGCGAAGGTCAACTTTGAAATCTTAAATGGAAACTCCTATTTTCTATTACATATTGTTAAAGCTGATGTCAAAACGTTTCCGAAACAATATAATGAAGTTATTTTTTATTAAGTACTTTTCGAGTTATGAGGCTTGAAAGTTACAGCATTTTGACATAAAATACAAAATATCTTGTAAAACATTCAATTTTCGGGAATCTTATCTTAATACTTTTATGCATAAAATAATGAGACGAATCAATTGATATAAAAAAACACATAGTTGCTTTTAAAAAAAAATATGCAGCTGCATGTTGCAAATTATATATTTTTTTTTAAAAGATCATCTAGCGTTACGCGCCGCTCGTATGTTGCCATTGTCATTTGTAGAGCGCTCCTCCCAACGCTTCATCGCGCGCCTAGTGATCGCATAGCAGTGGGATGTCCTTCTCGCTGCGCGCGCTTTACTTGCACGGATTCACCAATCTTTTTTCGTTAATTACTTAGTACTTATTACAAAAATCAAAAAATGGTAAAGGACTTTTCTACTCGATTTGACCTCCTCTACCTGTATATGACCGGTGGGGCGATTATTGCCAGACACCCTGTATATATACACACATACGCATATATGCGCAATATGTACAATTTTTGCTAGTTTTTACATGAACTAAGCTATTACTAATTCGTGTAAAACTAGCAAGAATTGTACATGTATATTATTGTGACATATTACATTATTAAAGATTTATGTATATTTCTAATTTTCTTAAAATCAATTTTACTTTTTACTTACTTTATAAATATAAAACAATAATATAGCATATAAAAGATTAATTGCATTACATTGAAAAATAAAAAAATAAAGGCCTGTTTCACAATGCCAGGCAACAGGAAATAATCTTAGAAAGAAAGAGAAAAAAGATCTCTCTTTTTCAAAGTTATTTTTTGTTTCTATTCTTGTTGCCTGGCATTGTGATAGGTCTAATAATTAATAAGATTATATAATGTCATTATAAAATATACATATGTATATATGAAATAACTAAATTATTCTGTAGAAAGATAAAATTGATAGGCAATTTATAATTTGTCTGGTATACATTTTTTCTTTATGAATTTAAAAGTTACAATTTTATCGTTTAATTAAGAAGCTAAAAAATAATTTTTTTTTTCAAGAAAATTACAAAAGATGGAAAGATACAAAAATAAACGCAAACGGCTAGATGAAATGTCAAGTAGACATTTGAGAAGACTCGTGCAAACTGAAATTAATTTGCTAGAATTTGGAGATCAAGAAAGACTATCTAACATGTGTACATTGCCAAGTACAAGTGCTAATACATCATCTTGTGTGAATGAATCTGACCATCGTAGAGAGATTGCATACAATAGAACTAGAAATAACAATTTTGACGTATTCGACATGTTACATGAATCAAATGAATTAAGTGACAATGTTGACATATTCGACATGTTACATGAATCAAATGAATTAAATGACTCAAATGAATCAAATAACTCTAATGAATCAAATAAAATAAAAAATGACGTAGATTATTTAATTAATTTAAATATTGAAAATGTAGAAAAAAAGAAAAATTTTAAATCTTTATTACGTGACTGGGCTGTAACTAACAATGTTAATCATGTAGCATTAAGTGAACTTATTAAAATTCTTCGTGGTCATGAATGCTTTTCTAATTTACCAGTTGATCCTAGAACTTTATTGAGTACGCCAAAAAACACCGATATCAAAACTGTTTTACCTAGTTTATATTCTCATTTTGGAGCTCGTATTGCATTAGAGATATATTTTAGAAATTATTATCATAGATTTAATAATATAAATACTATAGATTTGGGAATTAATATCGATGGGTTACCTCTATCAAAATCTTCAACATCATCATTATGGCCAATCTTAGGATGTGTTTTACCATATAAAGAAGTTTTTATAATTGGTGCATATTATAGCTCTAAGAAACCAACAAACTGTAATAAATTTTTACAAAATTTTATTGAAGAAATAACAGACTTAATAAATAATGGAATTTTTCTGTGTGAGAAATTTAACAACATTAAAATTAAACAAATTTTATGCGATGCTCCTGCAAAATCTTTTATATTAAATATAAAAGGTCACAATGGTTACTTTAGTTGCACAAAATGTAGAGTTGAAGGTGAATATAGAAACAGACGTATTTGTTTTGCAGATATTTATGCTACAAAAAGAACAAATGAGGATTTCTTAAATGAAACAGATGAGAATTTTCATTTAGGCTCTACTAATTTAAAACAGATACCAGGATTAGATTTTATAGAAAATATTTCTTTAGATTACATGCATTTACTTTGCCTTGGAATTATGAGAAAATGCTTATATATGTGGACAGCTGGTGACTTAGAAATTCGTTTACAACATCACAAATGTCAAACAATATCAAACAATTTAGAAACTTTTAAACGAACTATACCAGTTGAATTTTGTAGAAAACCAAGATCTTTGGATTTTTTGAAACAATAGAAAGCAACTGAATATAGGCAAATTTTATTATATACAGGTCCTGTTGTTTTTCAAGGAATACTTCCAAACGATTTATATCATCACTTTTTAACACTTCATGTAGCTATTAGAATTTTATGCTGTAAAAGTTTATGTGAGGATTATTTGAATTATGCTGAAGAATTATTAATTCATTATGTTAATAGTTTTAAAATTTTGTATGGAGAATACAATGTTTCTCATAATGTTCATGGTTTGATTCATTTATGCGATGATGTTCGAATACATGGCACTTTAGATTCATTTAGTGCTTTCAAATATGAGAATTTTTTACAAAAAATAAAAAAAGAAATTTGCAAAGCTGATAAACCATTACACAATTACATAGAAGATACATGGAAAAAAATAATGCTACATGTAATAAAATTTTGGCACACGAAAAAAGTTCTGATATACAATTACGCAATAAACATTATAATGGTCCACTTATTCACGACTACATAAAGCTACAGTATAAAATTATCAGTATTTCACAGTATACAATAAAAGTGTATGACAATGCTAATAATTGTTGTTTTATGAAAGATAAAAGTATCATAAAAATTGAAAATATTGCATATTGTAACACAAGAAAATGCTTAGTTGCTATCGGCAAAAAATTTATAATTAAGGAAGATTTGTTTCATATTCCATGCTTATCATCATTACTTCAAATTTATATAGTTAGTAATTTGTCTGAATTATGTACATGGCCCATATCGAATATCAACAAGAAAATGTTAATAATCCCACACTTAAACGATACATTTGTCGTTGTACCATTATTGCATATTGAATAATTAATAAATGATAATTTATATTAAATGTACATAAATATGTGTTGTATATGATATTATATTAATATTACTTAGTATGTATATGTATATGCTATTGCATGCTATTGCATTATAATATTACTTGGTACATATATTGTAGGGATATTACATGTAATATATTAATTGTGATAAGTTGAGAAAGAGAGGCGTTTCGACAAAGAAATAAACAATTAGGAAAACACAAGGCTCGGGGAAGCATCCGGACATGATAAAGGCAAAATTATAAAGGAGACAAAACGACGAGAGCAAAGTGCAGTCGTTCTCAAGCGTGTTTATAAGGAAAATAAAAAAATAATGTTTTTAATAAAATGATAATTGTCTAATGATTAAGGGTTGATTTAAAGATGATTTTTTTTATTGAAAATGTTCATCAATAATACATCTGTAGGAAGATAATGTAGGAATATAGTGTTAGAACATAATCTAATAAGTATAGGAGAGTTGTGTTTTCGTGGCGATGATCGAGACAATAGCGATCGACCAAAACACGACGTCAAGACGTGTCCGGGCATCGGCGGCCGTTGGCCAGCAAGACGAGCGAGCGAGAGCAGCTCGCGTGAATCGCCAGAGAAGAGCAGAAAGTCGTTTACCACGGAACAGATCGGTAATCAAGTTGTACACATACTATCGTGTGTTAATATATCTATCCTGACATTATTATTTTATTTTATATTAATTGGGAAACCTTTCACCAATTTCCCTTACACATCAATAATTTTCAAGTTATAAGTAATTTAAAAAAAATTTTTTTTGTAAAGTTATAAGTAATTTAAAAAAAATTTTTTTTGTAAACTAAACTTTGTGAAGTTAAAAAAGTAACATCATTATATTCTTTAGTTAATTTTAAGTGAAATTTACTTTAATAAAATTTGAATTTAAGGCTTAGATACAAAGTTACGTAATGATAAAAACTAGAAGTTTGAAAAAATAATCTTTTATGACATTTTCCATGAAGAAAAATTGTCTCTAAATTTGTCAAAATAATCTATCTTTTATCATTAGAGTGATTATTACCAGACACTGTGGTACAGGGTAATATATTTACAATTGGCAATATTATTCGTAATTTATATTAAATGTTATAAATTTCTTCACTATTTTTAGATACTTAAAATACAGGCAACAATCAAAATAAATAATAAGTATTACATTGTCGAATTTGAAGATGGTCTTTGTTGTGTATAACGTTAGCACACAGTGCCGCGTGGGCGTGGAAGTGAGGAATACACTCAGTATAACAACAATATGAGCTTTAATGCAAATCGTGGTGATTAGTACAACCTGTATGCATCTCTCAAACTCAGAGAGAGTTTCCCCGCAAGAAGGTAGGTGTACGCAGACGCCAGCGCTGTCACGCGGTCTCTTCCTTAAGGCCTATCCGCATGAGCCATTGCGAGGCTGGCACGCGACGCAGTGGCGCGTTATATGAACGGCCACACAACACTCCCCTCACTTAGAAATTTGAGACTCGTTGACCTCAAAATCTTGTAAATACCTTGGAGCGCGAATTTGCCGTTTCGGACGAAGCGCTCCCTTAATTGGGGGTGTTGTATCCTTCGCTTCAGGAGTTCTAGGAGGACTAGTGGAAGAAAGTGGTTTAGGAGTAGAAGCATACCAGGATCCTTGGGGCGTAGAGAAAATTGGAGAACCGGCTTCAGAAGCCGTAAGCGTAGAGTAAGAAGGACCTGGCGATGTAGGTGTAGAGTTGTCGCTTGTATTAACTAACGTATGACTAGGACTGTTAGTTGAAGTATGCACTTGGGAAGGACTCGCATTTACAATTGTCCCTTCGCTCGTATTTTCGTTTACATTAGTTGCACGATTAGTATTGTAGTTCGCGTTATCACAATTATTCGGCGGACTAGTATCGTAGGAATCACAGTAATAATCACTGAAATCTTTATTACTGTTCTTAAGTGTATCGTCACCTATCGGACGCATTTGGTTAATGTGCCTTTTCCAGACACGACCGTCGTCTAGGCGTATTTTGAAATGTAGATCACCTAATTGTTCAATAACCGTACCGAATAACCATTTAATTTTATTGATGTAATTTCGACAACTTACTCTTTTTCCCACCGTAAATTTAAAAGGACGTTCAAAATGAATCGTATGTTTTGTACTTGACGGACGTAACAAATCGAATTTTGTACGTATTTTTCTCGAAAATAATAACTCTGCTGGAGCTTTTCCCGTTGCAATGTGTGGAGTATTGCGATATTGAAAAAGTAGTGTTTGTAAATTAATATGCGTATTCGCGTGTGTAGATTGCATTTTTCTTAAAGAATTTTTAAGAATCTGAACGTAACGCTTGGCTTGTCCGTTTGTCGCAGGGTGATGTGGTGCAGTGTATTTAGCAATAATACCGTGTGAATTAAGAAAATTTTTAAATTCCTTTGATGTAAAGGCAGTACCATTATCGGATACAATGTATTTCGGTAAACCGTACGTATAAAATATTTGTCTACAAATATTAATCATAGTTTTTGCTGTAATATCTCTAACGATATGTATTTCTGGCCACTTGGTGTACGAATCAATCAGTATGAAAAAGTGATGTCCTAAAAATGGACCTGCAAAATCAACGTGTACTCTTTCGAAAGGAGATTGAGCTGGTTCCCACACGTGATTTGAAACTTTAGGTGGATTGTTTCTATGTGAATTACAATTATGACAGTTTTGCGTTAACTTTTCTATATCGTTGTCAATTTTGTTCCACCAAACGTAACCTCTTGCGAGATTTTTCATTTTAATCATACCAAAATGATCTAAATGCAATTCATGTAGTATTTTCTTTTGTAGATTAACTGGAATGACAACTCTGTGTCCTTGAAAAATAACACCGTGTAGTAAAGAAAATTCTTCGTAAGGAATTGTATAGAATTTATTGTTTTTAGAATTTGTGTTAGCATTGGAATATGTAGTTAGGAATTTTAGTAATTTGGATAATTCTTTATCCTCTTTTGTAGCTGTAGCAACTTGTATTGCCGTAATAGGCAATGTATCGAACGTAGCTTGTTGGAATTCATCTATTGCTTTGCATTCAATTTCTTCAATAGTTTGCGGTATTGGTAATCTCGACAAGCAATCTGCATTAGAATGTAATTCTGATTTCCTGTATTTAATTTTGTAACGAAAACTCTGTAATGTTAATGCGTAATGCTGCATGCGCATAGCCGTGTAAATCGGTAAACCCTTGGTCGGTGAAAAAATTTGTGTAAGTGGACGATGGTCCGTAACGAGTGTAAACTCTGTACCTTGTAAGAATTGATGAAACTTTTTAATACCGAACATAATAGCTAAAGCTTCTTTATCAATTTGAGAATATGATCGTTGAGTCTTTGAAAGCGTTTGAGATGCGTATTGAATGGCTCTTTCCGAACCGTCTGGATAAACATGAGAGAGAACTGCTCCCATACCGTAAGGACTTGCATCTGTAGCTAATGTAATTGGTAATCTAGGATCAAAATGAGCTAAGCATTTCGGGTTTGTAAATGCTCGTTTTGCTGCTTGAAAACTTTTCTCGCAGTCTTCTGACCAGTGAAATTTAACGTTTTTTTGTAAGAGATTATTTAATGGTTGTAAAATAGCACTTACGTTTAGAATAAATCTATCGTAGTACCGTATCATGCCCAGAAAACTTCGTAATTCAGTTAAATTTGTAGGTTGGGGCATTTTTGAAATTGCATCAATTTTATCCGGAGCTTTGTGAATACCGTTTTTATCTATCACGTATCCGCAATATTGAATTTGATCCGTAAGGAATTCACTTTTCTTCACGTTAATTTGTATGTTGTATTTCTGTAGTCGCGTAAAAATCTGACGTAATTTACTTAAATGATCTTGTACGTCTTTACTTGAGACTCTAATATCATCTAGAAAAACGACTACTCCTGGAATATCTTTAAGAATATTTTCTATAATACGTTGCCATATTGCAGGAGCGGATGCGACTCCGTACATTAAACGTGTTGGTCTGTATAGACCTTTATGTGTATTTAAAGTAAGTAATTCACGGTCCTGTGGTCTAACCTCAAGTTGTAAATAAGCTTGTAAGAGGTCAATTTTTGAAAAGACTTTTCCTCCCGCCATCTGCGTAAGAAGTTCGTCTGGTGTAGGTAGAGGATGCGAATCTATATTTAAATTGGGGTTAAGCGAGACGCTGTAGTCCCCGCAAATGCGAATTGTTCCGTTTTTCTTAATAACGGGTACAATAGGTGTGACCCATTCTGAGAAATCCACTTTCTCAAGAATACCGTTTTGCGTGAGTGCTTCTAATTCCTTTTCAATCTGGTTTCGTAAACGGAAGGGCACAGGACGCTGCTTATGAAATACCGGATTTGTATTGCGCTTAACATTTAACCGCGCTTGTACATTCGTAATTTTCGCAATAGACGGACTTGTAATACTATTAAATTCATTTAACAGTGCTTGTAGTCGCGCATTATCGCCAGCAGTAATTTGCTTAATTGATTGTAATTTATTCGTTAACTTTTGTAGATCCTTAATCTGATTAAGTTGCGATATCCACTCACGGCCTAATAGAGGTTCCTTGTCTATTTCGACGATGTATAAGTGTAACTTCTGAAAACGATTACCATTCTTGACTCGAACTTTTATGTAACCGCGTAATGGAATAGGCGTGCGTGTGTAAGAAACAAGATTCAAATCTGTAGTGAATACGCGTTCGCCTTTGAATAACCTTTTTGCATCGGTTAACGACATTAAAGTAACGGCTGATCCGCTATCAACCTCGAAACGTACGTCTTTATTATTAACATTTAATGTAGTGAAAAACTTTTTCCTAAAATGCGATTGTTCGATCGCGAGTACTTCCGTATTCTTTGTATTGTTTCCGCGGGACGATTTGCAGACTTTTCTAAGATGTCCCAACTTTCCGCATAAGAGGCACTTCGTATTTCTATTAAGTGTACATGCCGACGCGTAATGGCTTCCGCCGCAACGATAACACGTAACCGACATTCCGCGCGCGCCATTTTTTTTAATGTTATTTTTCAATTTCGCGTTCCCGTGCTTTTTAGACTTATCTGTAGATGCCATTGTTTTTCCCGTGCAGACTGCCAAGGTGGTCTCCTCGCCTTGTAATTGTTTCGTCCCCTTCTCCGACAATTCCATTGTCGTAGCGATTTGTATGGCCTTTTCCAGTGTGAGGTCCGTAGTTTCTAGCAATCGTTGTTGTATTCTTTTATTTTTGAGTCCGAATATGAAAAAGTTGCGTAGGGCTTTCGTGACGTAATTGCCCATGTCGCAATTCAAGGATAGCTTTTGTAAAGCTGCGGCAAAATCCTGTATTGATTCGCCGTCCTGCTGCTTCCTTTGCATTAATTTGAAATTTTCCGATACTTCTAACGGTTTTGGCTCGTAGAAGTTCGATAACGTCTCTGTAATGACGTTGTATGTTTGCTGATATGGGTCCTTTGTACCAAGTCGGTCGGCTAAAATATTATACGCCGCCGAACCAATGTAGTGTAGCAGGAAGGGAACACGTTTTTCTTCCTTTACCTCGAATAATTTGAAAGATCCTTCCAATCGTTTCAGCCACCTCGTCCATAAGCCTTGGACTGGATCGAATGGCTCGATCGTAAATGTGCTTGGAATCATGGCGGATTATTGTATAGCGTAACCAGTAATGTTATGCGTACACAGTTTCTTGCAATTAAATTGCGATCACCACTTGTTGCGTATAACGTAATAGCTGCCACGTACGTGCAACGTGCTTGTACTTGCACGATATTTGCCACCCTCCTCGGCGCAAAATTTCTCAATCCTCGTCGCCAAGTTGTTGTGTATAACGTTAGCACACAGTGCCGCGTGGGCGTGGAAGTGAGGAATACACTCAGTATAACAACAATATGAGCTTTAATGCAAATCGTGGTGATTAGTACAACCTGTATGCATCTCTCAAACTCAGAGAGAGTTTCCCCGCAAGAAGGTAGGTGTACGCAGACGCCAGCGCTGTCACGCGGTCTCTTCCTTAAGGCCTATCCGCATGAGCCATTGCGAGGCTGGCACGCGACGCAGTGGCGCGTTATATGAACGGCCACACAACAGTCTTCAAATTGTACCTAACAATTGGTTTACTTGTAAAAAAAAATCCGCAATATATTGGCCAAATGTAACAAATCAGAAAGAATATGATAAAGCAGTTGAAAAAATGAAAGATTTTAATAATAATAATTCAACAATAATATCTGTTAAAAGAATATTTACAAGTACAGGTAAGTTAAACTTTTGTTGCGGAAATCTTTATTTACAATTTTAAAAGTAATATTTTTAATTGTTATCTTTTTCAGATACTTTTATTAAAGCAAAAGAGAAATTAAAATTAGCCAAAAAATTATCAGATTTAAATTCAGATGAAGATACAGAAGTTTTAAAAAATAGAAGAAGATTCTATGCAGCAAAAGTTTTTTCATCATCAAGTAGCGAAAAAGAAATTCAAAATCCTATGAAAAAAAGGAAAATAGATACTTATCCACAAGTACCACAAATTTCGAAGAATTCTAAATTACGTCATGAAAATAAAAATAAAGAAAACTTTTCATCAGCACAGGAAAATGAAATGCAGCACATGAGTTCTCAATATTCTAATTTTTCTTCAGGTATTTATCACATAAATTAATAAAGATATGTACTATATTCTGACTTTAATACTTTGATTTAGATAAATAGCACAATACTTTTTATAATTATATATATTTTTATTATTACATTTTTTGTTATTTTAGATAATTATCCAAAAGCATCCCAAATGTTAAAAAATTCTACAATACGTCATCAAGTACTCGAAAATAAAAAAAACTTTTTATCAGAAGAAGAAGATAAAATGCTCATGAGTTCACAAAATTCTAATTTTTCTTTAGGTATTTATCACATAAATTAATAAAGATATCTATTATATTCTGACTTTAATATTTTGATTTAGATAAATAACACGATACTTTATATTCACGATTCTTCTTCAGATACTTATATAAAAAGTTAAAATGTTGTGTGTGTGTGTGTGTGTGTGTATGTGTGTGTATAACATCTTAACATATTTTTTTTTTTAAATGTCTAATAAAGATAATTTTAAAATAAAACAAATTACTGTTTTAAAAGAAACGAGATGAAAGAATTAAAAAATAGTATTAAACAATTAATTTTTAAGCCACTACCAGGTGTAAATATCTTTGTTTCTACAAATAAGATGTTATAGCATTACTTATTGGACTACTATCACAAACTTTTATATTATAGATTCACAAAATATTCTTCGGCAACTCTCTAATAAAAATATATCTATTGTTTAATCTGGTACTTATTTGAATGTTTTGTTTTTAGAGTTTCATGAATTCAAACGCAATGTATATAGAAACTTTTCTGTGCTTAAGCAGAAGTTAAATTTTATTATACAAAACCAATTAGATTTTTATGAACAATGGGAACGTAATGAAAATAACAGTACAACACACTTTTCTACAGAAAGCAATGAAATAAATGTAATGTCACAATTTCCAATAGAAAGTAAGGACGCTTTAAATCAATTAGAAGAGGCTCTTATCAATAATAATTATCGTAATAACTTGGTAAAATAAATATAAATATTAATTATATATTATGTACATTAATTTTTTATAAAGTTTTTAAAAAGTTATATTATTAAATTTTATTAAATTTTAAAGTTATTTATATATCTGCTTATTTATATGACATCTATCACATTTTTATTCTCTTAGATAAATAAACTTTCAACAATTGATGGTAAAAATTTAAAGCAGTTAATTTCAAATATAATAAAACGAATTTTTACAATAATTATTGCGAAAGAGTATAGTTGGTATGGAAAGAAAAACAACAAAAGCTTTTCGGATTTAAAACTTTCCTCAGTTGTTATCAGTAAGTATATATGTACATACATATACCCACACATACAAACACTTAAACACATAGATATTTACACTAATAAACCTATACATAATGCATATACATATAATACATATTGTTACGTCCTAACCTGGAGGGAAAGGGGAGGAGTCAGGTATACGGACGGACGCAACAATAAAAGTATGAATTTGTGGTGTTTGCTCGCTGGTCGGTATGAGAGGAGGCGACCGCGCGAGCCGAACGATTTCCCTTGGCTGAGAACAGGTCAACGATCGTAATGATCGATATTACGCTGTTAGAGGCCTCAACCAATCATTCGTGGTTCCCTTTTCTGGTCAAGAGAATTAACTCCTTTTACCAAGGGCGGAACCTCGTGCAAATTTTTAAAAGGAGAGGTCTTTGAGAGAGAGAGAAAGAGAGAGAGAGAGAGAGAGAGAGAGAGAGAGAGAAAGAGAGAGAGAGAGAAAGAGAGAGAAAGAGAGAGAGATGATTGTGAAAATTAGACTTACTACTTGGATGTCTTCGAAATGTATTTAGATCTCCAATCCTAAAGTCCAGGTGTAGTCGGGCTTGAGGTGTACTTGATCCTCCTGGGGTCAGTTAGTGGTATCCGTACTGGGTCGATCGGAGACTGATTGCAGCTGAAGGGGATGAGAGTGAAGGGCCACGGCCGATGAGCGTTATATCCTTCGCGCCGGGAAAACTGATCGGAGGCGTTGCACAGATCCTCGTATTCGTAGTCAAAATAATTTCTTTGAACACCGATGTATTCTGAATTGTTTTCCGTAACCGGTCTCGTGTACTGGAGAAGTAATTGGCGCGCACGGTATTTTACTCCCCCACGTCGCGTCTTAGATTTGGGCATGAAGGATAATGTCGTCAATCTGAAAATTCCAGGCTAAAAGCGTGCGGTGGTCCGCACCACGATTAGCGGGGATACAGAAACCAAGTACAACGTGCGGTGATCCGCACCGGAGCAAATAGTTCTGAGTGCTGATTCAGAGAGATAACTGGGTGGTTGGGTGTTAGGTAGGGTGTAGGTTGTACACGAGAAAAGAGATCGAATAGTTTTAACAGACACTTTACTGAATTTATTTTGTTACAAACTCTTACAGTCACTTAAAAATGTTGCGAATTGTTTCTAAGTCTCAATATTCAAACTGTTCGGGTAATACTAAAAGCCTCTCTCTACTAACTGGCTGACTCTCTAACTAAAAACTGCGCTGACTCTCGCTGAGTCCCTTCCTTTTATACTCAGATTTTTTGGTTTTGGAAGGGAGGTATTCCTTAAGATTTTGGATCCTTGAGGAAATCTTAGGGTGGAGGAAAGTAATAAAGATAGATTTCCAATAGGAAATCAAACTTAAGGATAGGCGGGAATAAGGCGAGATACCTGGTGGTGGTATTTAGTGTAGACGCTATAAAATTTTATCGGTGCGGACGTGATCATCGCCGGAAACTCAAAGGACAATTTATCTTATCGGAAATTTCTATATGTGTCTGAAATAATCTTAGTGAGTTTTATGGTTTTATTTTTATTTGTAAAGGCCAAATTTCCATTAAGATATATATATATATATATATATATATTTTTTTTTTTTTTTTCTCGATAAGATATGTAATGGACAAATTTCCATTGGTGATCTCTTTGAGTTTTACCGACTGATCGTGAGAAAGTTGCGCAAAGAAGAACTGTGTAGGATGTAGGACGTAACAATATATTAGATTTAGTTATTAAATTATAAAAATTAGATTAACTTTCCATCTAATTCATTAACATCTGGTTTAAAAAAATTAAAAATATGTTGAGAGGTATATGTTTATATTTATGTTATATAAATGTTTATACGTATTTGTAGGTGCAGTATAATTAAAATACCCGCAAGCTACCGAACATGAAATTTCGGAACCAATAAAATCATGGCTTCGTCATGCAAATGAAAAAATAAAAAAACTGTATGCTGCACAATTAAATATTTAATACTTTTCTTTATATTTTGTTTATGTATATAATTCATACATAATATTAGCGATTTTATGTATACAATATTATGTATGTAATATTATTCATATTTAATTATAATTTTTAGTAATATTAAGTTTATTAATTTATATTTAACAGTGACTAGTGCAATTTTAAAATGTACAAGACGTATCTTTAGTTTTCGTTTTTATATATACAAATTTTATTTTTATTGTGACTATTTTTACATTATATAGTAAATAAAAAAATTTTTTTAAATTACATATTTTATAATAAAATGTGCTTCAAATGTACTATTATTTATATTACTTATACGTACTTTACCTTTTTTGAAATGTGTCTATTTCTTAAAATAATGTAATATAATAGAAGCTTTTATTTTTAGAAATTTTGCTAATAATCTTTCCTTTATGCTCATAAAGATACTTACATGTCAAATGTCTATATAAAATATTTGAAAAAATATGTATTTTGAAAAAATGTTTCAAAAATTGTTTAGTTTTAAAGGAGTAATAAAAAGTAGTAATAAAACAATATCTTGATAGTGGTGTCATTAAAGCGAGATTATCGTAATTTTTTAAAATATAAATAATTAAAATGAAATTTTTCGAGAGAGAAAAAAAGAAACATTACTTATTAAGATTACTGTTTTATTGCTTTCTTAACTTAAAACTAAACAATTTCTGTTTAAGTCTTTTTAAAAAATATATTTTTTAAAGACATTTTAAATAAATATTTAAAATAAATATTTTTTTGGGTGGTATTTATAGTCCGATTTTATATTTAGAATTTTCTTATGATTTCATTCAACTAATGAAATAATGTTGCGCAACCATTTTGTTGATTGAATGTTTTAAAATGATTTCGAATATAAGATCGGATTATTAACACCATCCTATATTCAATAATTTTATTTGGATTTTATCTGGATAAAAAAAGATATCCAAAGGACATTGTTGGGATCTAATTTAATCATATGTAGGATATCCCAGGAATATCCCAGGGATTTATTTTTGGATGTCCTACGGATATCTGAAAAGCGGACATTCGGATATCCTACGGCTTTGTACAGACATCCCAGGGATATCTGAAAATCCTTTACATTACATCCCACGGACATCCGTAGGATGAAATTTTGCTATGTGGGATATATTGCTCGTTTTTCACCAATAATAAATATTCATATAAATATAAATATTATAAATATTAAACCATCAATAAATATTGATATAAATATAAATATTATAAATATTAACCTTTACTTGTCAATTGCTCCAGTTGCTTTGAAATAGCCAAAACAGCATTGCCGCTACGTTCATAACCAATCATAATGTAAAAATATGTAGAATCGGAACACGCCGACTCGATATGCCTTGACACCCGTGCAAATTCATGTGTTAAGGCCATAGACATATATAACTAGATCCAGCATGCCGTATATTTCCTTATGATATTCGTTGGGTTTGGCCATGAAGAATAGAGAACAGGAGGCCGAACTTAATAGGCGATGGCGTTAGATTCAAGATCTATAGAGAGAAGGTTACCTCACGCGCAAAGAGGGACGCGCGGCAAGAGGGGCACATGCTGAGCGGAGTGAGCGGCAAGAGGGGCAATGATGATCTCATCGACGAACAGTAGCTGTCTCTCTCGCACGCTTTAGTGTTTTCTCTCTCGCTCCTTTAATATAGAAATGCTTTGAGTTTTTATCGAAAAAATACTTTTATTTTGTAAAATATTGATAGCACTGGAAATTGCGTAATAAAAATTGAAAAGTAAATTAGAAAGGCGCTATAAATTACATATATTGCAAATTATAGCGCTAGATATTTAACGTTTATAATGTTAAATATCGCTGCAACAGATGCATTTGTGATACAAATTGCTTTGTACTCGTATTTAGACTGTAATATCAATGAAAATAAAATATAACTTGGGGATATACACAAAAAACATTATTTGTAAAGTAGTAAAATAAAAGAAAAAATAGTACATATTTAAAATTTATTTTTAAAATAATATTTACTGTTTATATGCATTATTTACAAAAAAAATACTATAAAAAAATTTATTTTTTATATTTAATTGTGAAAACCTCAAAAATTGTCAAGAAATTGTAACTGAAATTCAAATGTAAGTACAATTCTAGGATAATATAAAAAGCATCATACACAAATTTATTATGATACAAACTTAAATAATGAAATTGTAATATATGTTTCAACATTGCAAATGTGAATATTTATATGATAAAATTTACAAAGTGTTAACAATTTTCAAATATTTGCTAATAAAATATTATTGAAATGTTTCTGTTGAAATCTTAAAATAATTCTTTAAAACAAATATGATGGGGTATATATTAGGGATCATTAAATATGCGGCAACATTGTGATTATAAAATTTTATAGGTATCTATAATAAAAATTAAGTATAATAAACATAATAAGTATATAAGTATAATAATAAAATTTTTATAAGTATCTATAATAATAAAAATACATATATGTTGTATTAATCTGTTAATATAAAGAAATTTATTTGCGTTAAATTAATTAATAATTTCTTTATATTAACAGATTGATACAACATATATGTATTTTTATTATTATAGATACTTATAAAAATTTTATTATTATACTTATATACTTATTATATTTATTATACTTAATTTTTATTATAGATACTTATAAAATTTTATAATCACAATGTTGCCGCATATTTAATGATCCCTAATATATACCCCATCATATTTGTTTTAAAGAATTATTTTAAGATTTCAACAGAAACATTTCAATAATATTTTATTAGCAAATATTTGAAAATTGTTAACACTTTGTAAATTTTATCATATAAATATTCACATTTGCAATGTTGAAACATATATTACAATTTCATTATTTAAGTTTGTATCATAATAAATTTGTGTATGATGCTTTTTATATTATCCTAGAATTGTACTTACATTTGAATTTCAGTTACAATTTCTTGACAATTTTTGAGGTTTTCACAGTTAAATATAAAAAATAAATTTCTTTATAGTATTTTTTTTTTTTTGTAAATAATGCATATAAACAGTAAATATTATTTTTAAAATAATTTTTAAATATGTACTATTTTTTCTTTTATTTTACTACTTTACAAATAATGTTTTTGTGTATATCCCCAAGTTATATTTTATTTTCATTGATATTACAGTCTAAATACGAGTACAAAGCAATTTGTATCACAAATGCATCTGTTGCAGCGATATTTAACATTATAAACGTTAAATATCTAGCGCTATAATTTGCAATATATGTAATTTATAGCGCCTTTCTAATTTACTTTTCAATTTTTATTACGCAATTTCCAGTGCTATCAATATTTTACAAAATAAAAGTTTTTTCGATAAAAACTCAAAGCATTTCTATATTAAAGGAGCGAGAGAGAAAACACTAAAGCGTGCGAGAGAGACAGCTACTGTTCGTCGATGAGATCATCATTGCCCTCTTGCCGCTCACTCCGCTCAGCATGTGCCCCTCTTGCCGCGCGTCCCTCTTTGCGCGTGAGGTAACCTTCTCTCTATAGATCTTGTACACACATGCGCAACGTAAAGAGCGTCAAAGTTTTGGCGGGTAGACATCAGTATTAGCCCCGTCTGCAGCCTGACATCAGTGACCAGTGTAGGTTAGCATCGTTAAAATTAATTGAGACGTGTATTGCAATAAACAGGTAAGTTATAATATTATTTTTGTGCAATAATTTGTGCAATATGGATGTAGATAGTGGAAAAGGAGCCATTAAAAAACGGGAAAAAATTTTTATTTTTGCTTGGTTAAAGGAGGATATTTTTAAAGGATGGTTGGCCCCCATTCAGAAAAAAACAAGGTTTTTTGTATTGTATGTAACAAGACCATCAGATGTTGCAAAACAAACTTAGTGCAACATTCACAGACGGTTTCACATATTGAAAAAGTCAATCGTCAAAGTTAAAGCCTCAAATCAAATGTAGTAACACCCGTAAAAATTTGCCATAAAGATAAAGTAAAATGCGCGGAGATAAAATTAGCAGCATTTTTTGCGGAGCATAATGTCGCTTTTAATACAGTTGATCATTTAATTCCTTTATTAAAAGATGTTTGTATTGAGCCTGAAATTGTACAAGATCTTTCACTGGGTCGAACTAAGTGCATTAATATCGTAAAAGAAGTCCTTGCCAAACGCGAAGTTGAAAAAATTGTTTAAATTTTGCAAATGCGTAAATTTTCTATTTTGATCGACGAAAGTACAGATATTTCTGATACGAAACTAATGTGTGTACTTGTTCAATATTTTTCGCTCTTAAATAAAAAAGTAAAAACGCAGCTATTAGAATTATTATCATTAGATGGCACAGATTGTACTGCGAATAACATTTTCAAAACTTTTAAAACGTTTTTAGAAAATAAAGAAATTCCATTAAAAAATATTGTTGGTATGGCAAGCGACAATGCATCAGTAATGACAGGACGCAATAACTCCTTTTTCTCGCGTTTAAAATCTGAAATACCTAATGTAGTTTTATTAAATTGTATATGTCACACATCCGCGATTATTGCTAGTAAGGCTGTAAGCCTGTGCAAAATTACCGCAATGTTGCGAAAATTTAATTAGAGGAGTTGCTACTTATGTTTCGGGCAGTGCAAAGAGATGCGCAATATTAAGCGAATTTCAAGATTTTTTTAATGTTGAAAGAAATAAAATACTTAAATTGTCCAACACGCGATGACTTATATTACATAAATGTGTTACAAGACTTCTGGATAACTAGGAGGTTTTAAGAAATTATTTTATGCTAGCTGTAGTCGAAGATAATTTACAATCGGCAGAAATTATTTTAACGCAATTAAATGATGATTCGATTAAGGCCTATTTGTTATTTTTAAAATATTCATTGAATTTTTTCAATTATTTTAATGCACTGTTTCAGTCACGTAAAATATTAATTCATAAATTATTTATTAACAATCAGCAATTAATTCGTCAAATAGGTCAAAATTTTATGATCTCTGAGGCTTTGAAAGACATTACTACTTTTAATGACGATGAACATAATATCCAACAATTGACAAATATATATGTGGGACCAGAATGTGAAGGCTTTTTAGCATCGCGATCTTTTGAATTCGCGCAACAAATTAGATTAAATTGCTTAAATTTCTATAAAATAGCGCTTAACGAAATGTTAAAACGTTTACCGTACAAAGATGTCTTATTTGAACAGTTAAATTTTTTAGAAGCCAAAGTTGCACTTTATAATGAAGGTAGATTAATAATTAAAGATTTATCTTATATTGCCACGCGTGTAGAAAATATTGATGTAACTAAATTAGCATTTGAATGGAAAGTTTTGCCCACAGTTTTTAGTGATTCGGAAAAAATAAATTTAGCTTCATTGTTTCTACTGCTTGATACAGATAGAGAATTACGTAAAATATGCACTTGAATCAATCTCTATTGTTCGTTTTTATTGCTGAGATAGCGTACATTCCTCAACTGACTCAGCTCGCCTTCTCCACGCACACGCTCACTCGCCATCTTAACTCTCTCTCCACTTCTTTTAGCGCCGGCGCTACGCCCATCTGCGCCGCTCGTCATACGCTCGCTTGTCCGCTGCACACAGTGCTTACATCTCGCCCGCCTTGAAAGGCTAGGCTTTCAACTAAACATTGCTGCAAGCCTTTGACTTATTATCTAATTAAACGCAAATAAATGAAATGGTAAACTTACATGCTATGGTTATCCTGTGAGTATAAATATCCTTAACTACGTTTCCAATGGTAGGATACAGATCTTTGCTATGGTGCGTTGAATCACGCCTTTGGTAGTTTTAACGCTAACGACCCGAGTGATTTAATCCGTACCAGGGTGGCATTCGATGATTCTTCCCAGCTTCCATTGCATCGAAGAAGTTTGGTCGTCCCGTAAAATCACCAATGTTCCAATCTTGACTGGAAATACCAGATCCTCGTGATTCCATTTGAATCGTTGTTGAAGAGTCGACAAGTACTCCTTGGACCAACGTGGCCAGAATGATTGGACCAGTCAGGATTGGATTTGTCAGGTATTGGAATCGAGTAAGTCGATTAGAAGGAATATCGATGAAACGCTAAGGAATCGCGTTTAGTGCTTCTCCGATCAAAAAATGACCCGGAGTCAACGCTCTGAGATCTGTAGGATCACTTGATATTGGAGTTAATGGTCGTGAGTTCAAGACCGCTTCAATCTGCGTGAGAACCGTATACATTTCTTCAAAACTTAATAGAGCTTCACCGAGTATTTTCTTGAGATGCGTTTTTACCGATTTTATGCCGGCCTCCCAGATACCACCCAAGTGTGGTGAATAAGGTGGTATGAAATGCCACTGAATTGCACGTCCTGAGCAATGTTGTTCGACGGCTTCTTGATGTGACGCTGATGTAAGGAGTTCACAGAATGCGTGCAACTCATTCTGAGCCCCCTTGAAATTGGTGCCGTTATCCGAGTATATGTTTACACACAAGCCGCGACAAGCAATGAAGCGCTTGAGCGCGTTAAGAAACGCCGGTGTGCTCAAATCGGAGACTAATTCGATGTGAATAGCCTTGGTGGACATACACACAAATACGCATACGTATGCCTTGCAGGTTTTGTTTCGACTAAGTTTTAAATGAAACGGACCTCCATAGTCGACTCCTACGTTTACAAATGAGCGTGCGGATGTTACTCGATAGTCTCTCTAGGTAGATTGCCCATAATGTGTTGGGTTTTTGGAGGTTGTGCTCGGAAACAGATAATGCATTTGTGCAATATTTTTCGAATCGTGGATCTTGCAGACAAAATTCAGAATGTGCCTTGCAATGTCGCGAGTAACGCTTGTTGTTTTAGAAGCAAATTTTTTAAATGCTCTGATCGGATGATTAGATGAGTGACGTGATGATTTGACGGTAAAACAATAGGATGTTGACGCGCATATGCGATTTGTGCATTAGCCAGTCGTCCTCCCACTCGTATGATTCTTTCGTTGTCCAAAAACGGATGTAAGGTTGAAACCGTGTGAGCTTCGGCGGACGCGGAGTAGCTCGCCGGAATCCAGGTTTGGTCGGTTGGGGGTATGTCAAATAAAACAAATGCTCGTTTATAACAAAGTAAAGAAACAACGTTTATTAAGTAAGATGTTGAAATGACTTGCTTCAAATGATCTGCTTCAATATTCGTGTGTACATGCGAAGCGTGTGTGAAGTGAATTCGAAAGAGTATACAAGTAGTGGAAAATAGAAAAGTATCGGTGCAATCGGTATAATGACAACGGTGATATAATTAGTTAAAGCGGCGTGGAATAATCGTAAAAGTATCGGTGAGATTGGTATAAGCGACAGTGTAACAATTATTGAGCGATAGCGAAAGAGTTATTAAAGCGGCGTGAAATAAATACAAAGCAGCGTGAAATAGAGATGAAGTATCGGCAATAGTGAAATAATTATTTGAGCGAACGGTGAGAAATAATTATTTAAAGCGGCGTGAGATAAATCCGAAGTATCGGCAACAGTGAGACAATTATTTAAACGGACGGCGAAATAGTTATGTAAAGCGGCGTGAAATAAATAAAAGAGCGACGGTGAAATAAATATGAAGGCGACGGTGAAATAATTATTTAAAGCAAACGATAAGATAATTATTTAAAGTAACGGAGAACGAATTATTAAAGTTTGACGTGAGGCGTCTCGGTGCGATCGGAGAGAGCGCAAGCGCGGGCGATCGTGTCGCAACGGTTGGTACAACGCAACGCTCGTCGGTGAGTGCGTTCGTGACGGTATCGCGAGTCCGTTCGATCGTAGATCGTGACGGGTCGTTCGACGGCGCGGATTGGTCGACGTAGTTTGCCCGCTGGATGGATTCTGCGGATGAATCCCGGTGCGCGGTAACGCGAAATTAGGAACAGGACGTCGAGTATGCTTGACGGGAGTACGAGGACGCTCGCACTAGAGGCTTTGAGGCCGAAACTGGTCGGCGGACGTACGAGAACGCTCGTACGAAGGCGGATTTAAAGCGGCGACTCGACTAAGTATAAGGGAATGCCCTGTATACGAAAATCGATGCCCGGAGGAGCCGAGTACGCTCGACGGGTATACGAGAACGCTCGTATCGGAGATAGAAACGGTATCGAGAACGCTCGTGTACCTGGAATAAGGCATAGAATCCGAGTACTCTCGGCGGACTACGAGAACGCTCGCAGCAGGATTGTTCGCTGACTAGCAGCGAACAGGATCTGGTGAGAAGACGTACAGCCGGGCCTCTTTTATACCCGGCTGGCAGCCGAATGGCTTCGAATCGGCAAGCATCGGCGGTTTCGGCGGCGAGTCCCCCACAAAACGAAAATTTTGGAACGGTCGGGTGTGGGGGGTTTTCGGCGATTGACCGCCGTTGTTTTGATAAGAAGTTTATCGGCGGTCGATGCGCCCTTGGTGGGGTCCGTAATGGACGGTCCGTAGCCGTAACGATGCAGCTTGCGGGCTGCACAAGGTTAGTAACAAGGTTAGTAATGGACTATCATGATGAACCTGCTTCTTATGCGTTAATTCGTCGATTTCCCTTAGGAAGTAGCACGCTTGTACTGTTCGGATAATGATGCTCATTGCTCTTTCTAGCTCTTGGACACTTGAGGCGCGTACGTATTGAGACGTTGTATCCCTTCGAGGTTCTTTCCACCGCAAACAATATGCGAGAACTCGGTTTGCTCTTGAAAGTGACGAGAATCTCTCTAGGAGATCGTCAACATGTCTTGTTTGAGTGAATGTTGCTATATATATATATATGTTAGCCTTGCTCTCAGGGATTTCACCGATTACCGATGGTACATCTCTGCTGAGGTGCTCTGCAGGCTCGTGTAACCACTCTGGTCCCTCCCACCAGAGACGTAGCTGGCTTAATTGATGTGGATTTACTCCTCGCGATATGACATCGGCTGGGTTGTCGTCTGAGTTGACATGATGCCAGGCTTCCTTTGCTGATAGCTGCTGAATTTCGGTGATTCGATTGGCCACAAAAGCCTTTCTGAGATATGGTTCGCCGTGTATCCACGCGAGCACGATTGTTGAGTCACACCAATAATAGCAGGTGTGAATTGGTAATGACAGTATTCCGATTACCTGGTGAACTAATTTTGCTAGGAGTAGGGCTCCGCACAGTTCCAGTCGGGGCACGCAGACAGTTTGCAACGGTGCGACCCTTGATTTGGCGCACAACAATCGAATGGTCACGTTACCCTGTTGGTCGACGGAACGTAAATAGACACAAGCTTTGTAAGCACTCTCTAAGGCATCTGAGAAACCATGAAGATCAATGCGTGCTGGGTTGTGGCATACAATGATGCGTGGAATACGAATATCATTTATGGACTTAAGATGCTCAACGTATCCAGTCCATTCTGTGTGTAAGTCACTTGGCAATGACTCATCCCAACTGAGCTTGAGTTGCCACATTTGCTGCAGCATTATTTTTGCCTTGATTGTTGATGGCCCGATGAGTCCTAATGGGTCGAAAATTTGTGACACGATCGATAATATCGTACGTTTAGTAATTCGACCTTCGTTGTTTCGAGCCACAACGCGATATTGGAATGTGTCTGTCGCTGAATTCCACGTAAGACCGAGAGTTTTCATCTCTTCCCCGATGTTGAAGACTTGTGCGGTATTGTCGGTTGGTTGTGCAATGAGTGACGGTTCGTTCGAGTTTTATTTTGCCAACTTGAAACCCGCTGATCTCAATATCTCGATAATTTCTTGTTTTAGTGCTTGAAGTTTGGTCAAATTGTCACTGTCGGTGAGTAAATCGTTCACATAAAAGTCACGACAAATGACCTGACTCGCTACAGGATGATCTTGTTGAGCATCTTGACCCGTTTGCTGCAACGCTCGAATTGCTAAAAATGGAGCCAAGGCAAGTCCGTAGGTAACCGTATTCAGTCGGTACTCTTGTATTGGTTGATTGATGTCTGCTCTCCAAATGATTCGTTGTAAATCTCGTTGATCTTCTTGGATATTGACCTGACGGTACATTTTAACGATATCCGCCGTCATAACAAATTGATATTGTCGGAATCGTACAACTGTTGCCAATAGAGTAGGCTGAATTGTGGGTCCTACTCGTAAAAGATCATTGAGCGCTATTCCGGAAGTCGTACGTGCCGATGCGTCAAAAACGACACGGAGCTTGATTCGATCGTTAATGTTGGTTACTACCGCATGATGCGGGATGTAATATTTCTTTGAGGCTGTTTCCTTGATACTTGATATCTGACTCATGTGACCTAGCTCGAGATACTCTTGCATGAACCTTACATATAGTTCCTTGATGTCCGGTTGCGACTCCAGTCGTTTCTCCAGTTTATGAAACCGTTTCAGTGCATGCTCACGGGATTCGCCTAACTCATTTGGGTCACCTTTGAATGGAAGATTGACTGTGAATCTACCGCATGAATCCCGTTGACAGTTCTTTACAAAATCAGCCTCGCAATACTCGTCGTTCTTTGATGGCAATAAGTTTTGTTCAATCTCTTCGATGTTCCAAAATCGCTGCACCTGTTCGTGCAATGTATTGTCAGATGCCATGCAGCTCAATAAGGTGGTTTGCTTGATATCTGAGATGCCTCCCGCAACAATCCATCCCAGGTGCGTTTTCTGCAAAATTGGCCTTTGCTCAACTTAATCTGCCCGATGCAGAGAAGTTCCCAGAAAATGCTTGCTCCTAACAGAGCATCTACTCTGGCTGGGATGTGAAACTCATTGTCTGCCAGACGCAGATGCGACGGGATTCTGATATGATCCATTTCAAAGGCTGTTAAGGGTAGCCTCTCGATGATATTTTCCGTGATGAGAAACTGTAGTTTGGTGCGATATGCTGTATGCTTGGATTCAATGATCGCTTCAACAAATTCATTCAGATCAATCGACGGACCTAATCCTTTGACCGAACACTGCTGTTGCCGTGTGCGCAATTTTAATCGTTTACAAAGTTCTCTGGACATAAAATTGAACTGTGAACCCGAATCTAATAGTAACCTACATTCTATGCGTCTGCTTTCATGATTGCGAATTCAAACCTGCGCTGTTGACAAAAAAACTCGCGAAGACGATATTTGATTATTATTGAGAGTTGATGTTAAAGTCACATTCTTATCTGCGCTCGCATTGTCGCTGTTAATTACCTGCTTGCTTGCTTCTATCGTTTGCGCTTCGGGGTGCAATAACGTATTGTGTTTCGCTTCGCATTTTTTATAATGACCGGAGGTACAACTTGCTGCGATATGATTACCTTTTAAACAATTCCGACACAGTTTGCGCTCCTCAACGATAAGCTGCCTATTTGAAATTTCTAATGCCTGGAACTTTGGACACGAATAAACCGCGTGCGATTCCTCTTGATAATATGCGCATTTACGAAGAGTTTGTTTTTCACTGCCTGTAGCCGCAAATGAACTTGATTGTTCCGCCCTTTTTGTTTGATGCTGCATTCGCTTGTCTGATCGCATTGCTGCTTGCGTCTTGCTTGTGTCTGACTTTACACTTTCTGGTTCTAGGATCAAACATCGATCCTCTAAGAACTCTGTCAGAGAGCTCACTGCTAGACTTTCTTGTGATTTTGCGTAAGACTTCCATTCGCGTCTCGTCAAGTTATCTAATTTTGAACTTAAAATATGAATCATTGTCGCATTCCATGTATTCGCTTGGAGCTGTTCAAGAGCTCGGAGATGTCGCAACATACTGTCTAATGTCTGCCTTAATTGCCCGCCTGATTCCCTTTGCATTACTGGAATGTCTAATAACAACTGTAAGTGACGACTCGCAATCGCTATCTTATCCTCAAACCTTTTTTTCAAAAGTGTCCATGCAATTGCGTAATTAGCCGCCGAAGTTTCCAAAGAGTGGATGACCTCAGCTGCCCGTCCCTTGAGGGCTGAACGCAGATAATACATTCTTTGGATATCCGACAGTTCAGCATTCGTTTCAATGTGTCCTGTAAAACTGTCTCTAAATTGCCACCATTGTTCGGGATTTCCGTCGAACACTGGGAGACTCATGGTTGGCAATCTTACTTTGCGTTCTTGTACTTGAACACCGCCTGCGTTAAGGACAGCATCGCCGTTATCACCCTGAACTTGCGGGTTACCTTGTCGCGCTTGCCTTTGCCTCGAATTGACTAGAGCTCGGGCTGTACCTATCAACATACAATATCGCTCGTCTAAGATTACTCTTTCCTCGTCAGTTTCGTCTAGCTCTTCGATTTTTGTTTGTATGTATTTTTGTTTTGTTTGTATTTTTGTTTGTATTTCAACGACTGCCAAACATTTCGCACGAACTCAATTCTCGCTTCAAGTAATTCTATCGGATCGTTGGTTTTGCGAAACCTTTCAATAAAGTTCTCGAAATGTGTCAAACGCAACTTATATGTACCGCGCGTACGCTTGAGCGCTGTTAATTCTTTAGCCATTCTAACCTTTTTGCACTCGGAAATTATATTTTACGGAACGGACTTACAATATGTCGCTTAATGTATTGCTACGCTCAATTTTCGATGTATTATTCGTTGTCATGTCGTTGTGGATCCGCTTTGTACCACCACTGTTTGTTGCCACGTTGTCGTAGATCTGCTTCCGGTTGCCGCTGCTTGTTGCCACGCGATCGTGGATCTGCTTCCGGTGCTGCTGCTCGTTGCCACGCGATCGTGGATCTGCTTCCGGTGCTGCTGCTCGTTGCCACGCGATCGTGGATCTGCTTCCGGTGCTGCTGCTCGTAGCCACGCGATCGTGGATCTGCTTCCGGTGGACTAATTAGGTTGGATTATTTCGACAACCTTACTAGCAGCCTTTTTACGTACTTCCGGTTCGACACACGCCGCACTAATTAGCACGCCCGATCTGGCTCGAAGGACCAATGTTTCTACTGCTTGATGCAGGTAGAGAATTACGTAAAATATGCACTTGAATCAATCTCTATTGTTCGTTTTTATTGCTGAAATAGCGTGCATTCCTCAACTGACTCAGCTCGCCTTCTCCACGCACACGCTCGCTCGCCATCTTAACTCTCTCTCCACTTCTTTTAGCGCCGGCGCTACGCCCATCTGTGGCGAGACAGACATCTCCAGGTAGACTTCAAAACACCAAAGAGACGTTCAATACAATTTCTTGCGCTACATAATGCTTCGTTATATGCAAAACGTGGAGTTCCTTCCGGCTCTCGTGGCAAAGGAGTTAATAGCCACGGTTCTAACGGATAACCTGAATCACCTGTATAAATAAAATATTCTAGATTTATTTCAGCTCCGTTAAAAATTTTTTAATACATTTTAAATTCAACACAACATAAAATTTATGCATTAGAATAAACAGTAGAGTATAAAGTATTATGTCGACAATAAATCGACAAAATAAAAACTTTGTACAACAAACATCTTTAATAAAAAGTTAAGATTATATACCAATAAGATATGTTTGTCGTTCACCACGATTGTACGCGCGTTCCATAACTCGTCGCGCAGCAGAAGCATTCCATATATATGCATCGTGTCGTGCTCCAGGATATCTTGCATTAACGTTGAGTATTTTTAAATTAGGGTCACATATCTAATAGATTAAGTTATTGAATGTCATTAATTGGAATATATAAAACACGTTTTGTATGAATCAATGATTTAAATATTTACCATTTGCACATTCAATGAATGATATCCATGATGATTAATGTAGGCTTCTTCATGCTCTTTGGGAGCAAGGATCGCTATGTGAGTACAGTCAATCGCTCCGATAGCTCCTTTAAACGGTTGACGTGCATTTTGAAATTTCATTCTTGCTAATTACCTGGCTCCTGGAGTCATTGGAAATTGTACCCATTGTCTAAATATTAATTCATTGATCGCATCTGTTACTTTGTGTATACATCTGCTAATCGATGTCTGGCTCATCGAAATGCCCCACTGTTCACCTACTGGACGTTGAAAGCAGCCAGTTGCATAAAATCTTACTGCCGATAATACCTATAACATATAAAATATATATGAATATCATAAACTCAAATAAAGAAAAAGATAAGTATAATAAATGTAATAAAACAAAAATATTGTATATACAGTTACAAATTGTAATTTGTATTATTTGTTTTTCTACAGCCAAACCAGTGATCCTTGTCCGCTGTAATCGAGGTTCTAATGCATCGACAAGATCAAAAATTAAGTCCGGTGTTAAGCGGTACAACTCCCTAAATTCATTATTTGTCAAATCAAATGGATTTTCTGTTGTTCGCAACAATTGTCTCTCTACTCTTCGTTCAAGGTGTTGGACATGATCTTCCATCATTATTAAATTTAAAGCAAGATAGCCGAGAGCCATCCTAAAATAAAAAATTATAAAATTGTTTTATCAGAGAAACTATTAACAGTTTAAATCGACTACAATACTATTTTTATTTTACATTGTTTATCTAAGATTGAGATTATGTTTTTTTTTATTGTTTTATTCACTTTGAAAACTGAATATTGTATATGTCACTTAAATCTTTACTTTTAAACAAAAATGAAACACCCTGTATATATATGAAAGATAAAAGTTCAAGGCTTAAAGAATGGAAGTATTTACACTTACTTTCAATCCATATTAGCTGTTTTTATCAATAACTTCTAACATTTTATTGTCACATGTATTACATATATATGTATGCATTCCACACTAACGTATCACCGACTCACATCAACTATCGTTAATGGCTTAGCGAGACCTCCGGCATCGATCGCAATCACATCGACACGGCTTCGATACTTTTCGGAATTTAACGATTCAAATATCGAGAATTGTCGATACCCACTAGTTACAGAATAACCTTTTGCGATTATCATCGATATCGATAGTTAACGATAACGATTTTTGTCGTTAAAGAGTTACAGAATCCCGGCACAGGCACCCATGTAACGGTGACTTCTCTCTCTCTCGCCAATTCGTTCAGAACGCCTCTGCACTCCTGAACCAATCGCAACGTTATTGTCGGAGCCCCCAGCGCCTTGATGGCTGCCTGGCTGTCCGTACAAATTCTGATGTGCTCTCCCACTTCTACCCTACTCCGCACGGTCTGAACACAGCTTAGGATAGCCACAATCTCCGCTTGGAATACCGTGGCATAACTGTCGAGAGAAATGCTCTCCTTCCATCCCTCTCGACTGCCAAAGAAGCCGGCCCCGGAGCCCGTGTCCGTCTTCGAGCCGTCCGTATACCAGACATTCCCTCCACGCACTCGAGCCCCTAAGTTTCCACCTTCCTTTTCCCACTCCTCCGACCTCGGTATATGCACTTTAAAGCGCCTATCAGAAGCCCGAATAATAGGTATTCTGTCCTGTCGCATCTCGAATATCGGATCCAACAGAACGTCTTCCGGCAGCCTCGTATGCCGGGCTCCCTTCTTCCATTTTAGTTCGCATCTTAGACGGTATGTCGCCACTGCTGCCGCAGCCACCACCACCTGATGAAACGGTTTGATGCCGAACATTACGTCCATCGCCGCCACTGGTGTCGTAACCATAGCACCCAGGGCCCCTCTCAAAATCAGAGCCCTGACATGCTCCAGCGCAACTTTGGCTGTTTTCTTTTGCACCCTAGTCCACCATACTATGGCTGCGTATGTGAATCTGGGGCGAAGTATGGCTGTGTAGATCCAGTGTATCATACTTGGTTTCAAACCCCAAGTTTGGCCAAAGGTCCTTCTGCACATCCAAAAATACTGGCACAAGCTTTTGCACCGGTTACTAAGGTGCTCCTCCCAAAGCAGTTTCCTATCCAGGATAACTCCCAAATATTTCACTGATTCGGTCGGAACTAACCTTACTTCTCCAAGAGTGGGTCCCACAATGGTGCCCACCTTGTATTTGCGAGAGAAGACAGTAAGACCGGTTTTTAGTGGATTCACCGCTAAACCCGTCCTCTGACACCACTCTTCTACGACTTCCAGTGCCCCCTGCATGAGCTCTAGAAGTGTCTCTAGAAAAGGGCCTCGCACAAGTATTGCCACGTATTTTTAACATATAGAGATATGTAAATATAAATATACGTAAACATACTTAATTTTTTAATTGATTTTTCTGAAAATAATTTGTTAGAATGAACGGGTACCATATAGCATACTTTTTTACTACACTCAAGCACTTCACTGAGCTCGTCGCGTCGCACATGCGCGAAAAACCGGGCCAAATCTGGCTACACTGCTCCTCACATATACATATATGTTTGCGTATACATACACAAGAACGAAAGATGTAAAGAATAGAGAGGTTATTGAGTGATATACTTAATGACTCCGGAAAGTAGTTTGGCTTCGGCCATGTTACAAGCAACATCGTTACGTCATTTTTTGCAACCTAACGATTTTCAAAAAAAATAACAGGAAAATTTTACAGCTTATTGAGATCTCCAATGCTGACTTTACAGAAATCTATCTTGTCTTAATACAGAGATATATTTTAAAAAATACTTGAAAGATAAATTAACATGCTGCACCACTCAGTATTATATTGGTTTTTTGCACACAAAAAATATTTACATTGTATACGTTGTCATGAAGAATTGCTGTCGGTTTTAAAGTTACTTTTCCACGTTCCATTGTATGCTTTACACCGTTAGAAAGAAATATTTCATAATTTCTTTGTATGCTTCTGATCTGAAATGGAGCTCACAAAGGACTTCATTGTCCTTTGCTTTACGGCCGATAACTTCTTCCCATATTTGTCGAATAAACGGAAATTTGTCCTAGAGCATTGTTATAGAAATATTAGATACTTGAGGTGAATTAATCCAAGTAAATTTTATATTGTTGTAAATACAAACCGTTCTTGGGAACTTAAACATTGTTTTATTCTTCCTACCATATAATTTATTATTTTTTTTATTACTTGCATTTCCCGATTTACAACCGGGAAATGAACATATACGCGTCATTTCTGTCTTCTGTCGTGTTTCTATCGTGTTCAATCGTGTTGTACCAATTTCAACCTAAAACTTTATAAAATTGAGACGAGCAACCATGCAAACTGTGAGGACGGTGTCGTGGAACGCAAGCGACATCTCGATTAGCATTTTGAACTAATTCAGATGACCACTTTTGAGCTCATAATCTGACGCCATCGCCTATTAAGTTCGGCCTCCTGATCTCTATTCTTCATGGCTTGCATGTAAGAAGCAAGCGTTTCTGATTCATAAATTCTGAGGCAAGTGGTGGGAATATTAGAGATCCCCTGTTCGAGACCTGCTTCGTGCGTTTCTTTTCTTTTTTTCGCATTTGTTTCTAACATAGTAAATCATCAGATCATATTTTTTTGCCCAAAAAAATAATATTTTCTATCTATTAACAATATTTGCATATGTTAAATTAACAATTTTAGAAATAATACAGATTTGCTATTGTCAATAGAAAAATAAAAAGTTATTTTACAATGTTGCAACAAAGTGCTAATTTAACACATGCGAATAATTTTAATAAAGATAAAATAATTTCTTTTAGCCAAAAACATTATCTAATAATTTACTTAAAACAAATATCGAAAAAGGAAAAAAGTTACAAAATCACAATTTTCAAACACGAGATTTTTAATATTCTTGCCATTCGCCTTACTCGTTTAGCCATGCTTGCTATTTGACATTTATCAACTTGAAAGATTACACACCTGCAAAACTTTTAATTATTTATATTAAACTACTGCATATTAGCAAGAGTTACTGCAGTAACTACATATACATGTACTGTGGAGATTAGTGGAGGAACACAGTAACATATTGTAACGATGCAGCATGCATCATTACGGCTACGGACCGAACATCGTCCGTAGCCAACAAGGGCGCATCGCGCGGTTCCAACAACATACGACTCCCACGGCGAGCGCACACGGACGCGATGCTCGCTCGTGTGGTGCCGCCATGGTGGGGGCTCTTTCCCTTATGTCGCGCATGATGCAGGATGCTCAATCTTGCATCACTGACTCGGAGCCTATGTTCACCAGCCCCACGAGCACAAGCATACTCGTACACCGACCAAGCATACTCAGCTCCAGAGACCGCTTCCGCACGATACGGGGATACCCGTGTCACAGTATATACAGTAGCGCAACTCTCGGAAATTTGTGAATCCCAAAATAAGTGCACATGCGCGAAGTTAGCGAGTAAATCCAGTACCGCCATCTAAACTTTTCTCTTACTTCCTCTTTCTTCGTTACGCTCTCTCTCTGTTACTCTTTCTCAGCATTTAAAAGGCCGTACGAATATTTGTATATTCTTAATGGCAAGATATTTAAATGCAGAGCTAAAAAAAGCAAGCGATCAAAAATAGTGTTGTGTTGTGTAGTGAAAGTAAAGTAGTGGAAATGCAAGTGACATTACTAATTGTAAGATAGTGAAAGTTGATTAAAGCATTATCCTTAGAGAAAATAGTTAACCTATATAAATATTTATATAGATTTTCTATTTTCTTGTAGGAGCATTTTGATCTTAGCTTTGTTTCAGGTGTTGCTGTTGTTCGTGTTTTCTAAAAAATATTAATTAATATTTTTTAAAATGAACAAAAAAAGAAAGCAATAGTGCGCTGTATTTAAATGTATGAATGTCAATGTGGAAAAACGACATTTTTTTTAGATTTCCAAAGGAACATGACAGGTATTCTTTTATTTATTATTTGTAAAAAATGTATTTTTTTAATCACATATATCTTATAAAAATATTATACATAAAGTTTTAAAAATTGTTTTTACAAGTTTGTTAATTTATATACGTTTCTTTTTATATTAACAAATTATTATTATTATATGTACGTATATATTATTATACAGGGTGAGGAAAAAGTACCGGGACACCTAAATAACTTCTGAACGGTTTGAGATATCGGATTGAAATTTACAAGGTTACAATGGTATCACACAATCATAGACTTATAGAATAGACTGGCCCCTACCGTAAGAGGTAGCGTTGAAAGATCTAAAGGATAGAGAGATGATTCCGGGACTCTCTGGCCTTCTCTTTCGTCTCGTGGTGGGAACTGAAGGGATAAGATGGAAACGAAGCGAGCATGCGTATACGAGATGAGGAGAAAGAAAGAATAATTAGACGTAGAAATAAAAAAATTAAAAAATTTGAAGATTTAATGGATTATTTAAAACATAAAGCATTGATTTCTAAAATAGATTAATATATTAATAAGTTTAATAAATAAGATATTTCATAGATTGAGCTGAAAAAGCATTTTTAATATTTTTTAAGATATTTTATTAAATATACTATTTAAACTCTTTGGTACATATAAACTCTACGTACTGGTAAAATAATGAATTAAATTGTACATTTTGCATAAAAAAAAATAGATTTTGATCTCATACACAACCAAACTAAAAATAAAATACATTATTATATATATCATAGACATAAAAAATTAAAATAAATTTAATGATCAATTAAAATAGTGTAATATAAATAAATTTCTTTGTAGTAGCTGCATTCATTCATAAAATAAAATTATTGATTAGCAAATATAACTAATCGATTATGCAAAATTCTTATTCTTTTCGTAGAATTTTGTAATCCCCTACCTTCATGATATAATCTTATATGAAAAAAACTTTAAACCACATATAATGGAAGGCTCCAAATGTTTTAACAAACGATAAATAATGAAAATGGCGATAAGAGCCGTTGCAGGATGTTCGTGCTAAATTTTTAATTTTTCTTAAAGAAATTAGTAAATTAGTCTACAAGAGACAGTTAAAATGTACACCGATCTCAATTCGAGATACTTAAAGTGTACGAAAATTTTAAAGTACATAGTTCTCATATATCGAGAAACTTTAATGTACGTATAGGAATTATTGTAAAGAAAGGAAGAGAGAAAAAATATCAGGGCGCGAGTGGCTAAGCCGGGAATTGAACCCGGGTCTTTCGCTTGCCGGGCGAATGTTCTGACCATTAAACTACTCAGACCCCACGCTTCTAACATTTATCTCTCCTAGATTAGGAAATCAACAATGCTGTAGGATATAAACGCGTCATAATGCCCGCGTGATTTAAAACTTTAAACCACATATAATGGAAGGCTCCAAATGTTTTAACAAACGATAAATAATGAAAATGGCGATTTCTTTACAATAATTCCTATACGTACATTAAAGTTTCTCGATATATGAGAACTATGTACTTTAAAATTTTCGTACACTTTAAGTATCTCGAATTGAGATCGGTGTACATTTTAACTGTCTCTTGTAGACTAATTTACTAATTTCTTTAAGAAAAATTAAAAATTTAGCACGAACATCCTGCAACGGCTCTTATCGCCATTTTCATTATTTATCGTTTGTTAAAACATTTGGAGCCTTCCATTATATGTGGTTTAAAGTTTTAAATCACGCGGGCATTATGACGCGTTTATATCCTACAGCATTGTTGATTTCCTAATCTAGGAGAGATAAATGTTAGAAGCGTGGGGTCTGAGTAGTTTAATGGTCAGAACATTCGCCCGGCAAGCGAAAGACCCGGGTTCAATTCCCGGCTTAGCCACTCGCGCCCTGATATTTTTTCTCTCTTCCTTTCTTTACAATAATTCCTATACGTACATTAAAGTTTCTCGATATATGAGAACTATGTACTTTAAAATTTTCGTACACTTTAAGTATCTCGAATTGAGATCGGTGTACATTTTAACTGTCTCTTGTAGACTAATTTACTAATTTCTTTAAGAAAAATTAAAAATTTAGCACGAACATCCTGCAACGGCTCTTATCGCCATTTTCATTATTTATCGTTTATATGAAAATATTTGTGTAAAATATTATATATTAATTGAGATTTATGATTATCAATAACATTTTTTTGAGAGATATCATCTAAATGATTAAAAATATTATCAGGTAACAATTGTTTTGCACAATGTATAAGACTAGTCATTAAGTTTTTAACTGTAAATAGATCTTTATATTGTCTAAGTACACGTTCAGCAACTTTACAAATTGTAATAACTTGTGGACTAGGAAGTAATAACCCTCCTCTATTTTTTATTTTTAATAATAAAGAATTATTTTCCTTACTCTCTAAACTTTGGCGACACATATCACATTTAATTTTATTCTTAATATTTTTTATCACATATCCAGCTATGTAAGTGACAACTTCTGAATTATATTCATTCCAGCACCAACCGTTTGGAGACTCATAATCGTGATCAAATGATGTAACAATATCTAAGATTTTATTAGACTTTTCTGTTTCTATTTGAGATTGAAGAATTTGAGTTTCATCTTGAACGATACAATTTGCCCCTTCAGGTACTATAGCATGAACATGGGTCATTAATTTTTTATACGCTCTTTTAAACTGAAGGCAAGTCGGATTATTGTTTAAACCTCCCATTCTTCTTATACTCGAAAAAAATGTCTCTATATGATCCTGAGACATTTTATAAGTTAATAAATATGAAATATATTTCTTTTCAAATAAATATTTCGCCATATTCAATACACTATTCATGCCAAATATTAAACCCCAAAATCCGACCCTCCTGTTACTTTGTAAAATAGATATAACCATATTATTTTTTTTATCGACTAATTTTAGAGACTTGATATAATTAATGTAATTATTAATATTTGTCTCTATTTTTAACAAATTTTCTATAGTGATGCACTGTTCTGTTTCATTTTTTCCAAATTTTCTTCTCGAATTTATTATATCAAAAATATTATTAAATATTTGACAAAATCTTGCTGTAGGTAATGCTTCCAAAAATTCTGAGTTTGTATGATTTAAAAAGATTAATGCATCAGATACTCTTGTGCTAAAAATCTGTGCTGCCAGTTTAACTTTCATTTTTTCATTTTGGAAATTAATATGTCTATTAGTGATTTTTGTTCCAAGATGAATCTTTTCTTTTTCTTGTAACTGTACAAGTTTTACTAAAAATGTCCAAGAAACAATTCTCTCTTCGTCATCAATAATATTATATATACTAAGCATATTTCTAATCAATTTTATCATATGGCAAGCATCAGGTATTACGTATATAGGCTCTTTTGTAATAGGATGGTCAAATGAGGTTTTATTTAATTCTTCCTTAATATTAAGAATTCCAAATTTTTGTATCATTGATAGATTAGAAGCAGCACCATCGAAAGTGATAGATCTAATACTTTTTATACCATTGTCACTTAAAATTATTAAATTATTAATTAAAATATTTGCTCTTTCTTCAGCATTAAGGCTTCTAATAAAGTAAAAAGATATTGGTGTTTTAAAATGAGCATTTAATGCTACGAGCATTATGACAAAAACGTACGTTGCTTCTCTATCATCATTAAAATCGTTAATATCCGTTCCAATATCTACTAAGCCATGATATTGTTGGCCATCCCATTCTATACATTTTTTAATAGACATGTCATCTGCTTGAATTCCAAACTGTAGAATTTTTCCATTCTTTTCGTTTTCATCTATTGTACTTTTAATAGATTTTATTATTTCTATACTAATACCGCAATTAAAATTACTTGTACTAAACCATTTTCTTATAGTTCTTGGATGAGGTAATTTGTTCAGAAATGTTTTCCTCACATATTTATAAGCTGCATTTGAGTAAAATAATAATGTGGCAGCAAATTGTCTTGTAGTTTTTGGGTATTTGTTAATATGTTTTTCACTTAAAATATTCTTCAAAATTTCTGATGGTATATTTATTGAATTCTAAATAAGGAAAAAAATTTGAATAAAACATATTAATTCAACAAAACTAACTTATAAAAAATTAAAATTAAAATTTATTAAAATTGTTGCATTTTGTGTATACATATAAATGTATGCACAAAGTACAAAAGGTATATACAAAATGTACAGTAGGTATATAAAAATGTATATACATTTGTATATATACAAATATATATACAAAAATTGTAGTAATTTATACACATATGTCAATTAAAATTAAAATACAGAATTATTATATTTTTAGTTAATATAAAGATATACAATTAAAATTTCAATAACCTTTGCAGAATTTCTTTTCTTATTGAGTGATTCATATTTATATTTTACACAATTACATTAGTTTGGAAAATATTTATATATTATATATATATAAATTAATTATATATATATATATATATATATATATATATATATATATATAATATAATTATATATATATATATAAATATTTATATTATATATATACACATATTAATATTTCAACTTACTTCCATAGTAACAGCAGCTTCGCTAGAGATCAATCCTTTATTTTTCAAATAACTTATTAAATCTTCAAATTTTTTTATTTTTTTATTTCTACGTCTAATTATTCCTTGAAAAATGTTTAATTTTTGTGATGTTTCTTCGTAATATTTGCGAAATATTTCCCAATTACGATCAGATGTAAAATCATCACGATTAAAATCTCCAACGTATCTCGTAATATGACAGCGTTTTTCCTTATTTTCAGAATTTCTACAACAAAATTATTATTGATATAAAAAATTACTAAAAGATGATATTATGTTCTTTTCCTAATAATCTTACCTTTTTTCAGCATTAACGTTTTCAGCTATATTTTCAATTTCTTGTAATTCACTTGTATGATTAGGATATATATGATTTTCATGTTGATTCTTTTTATCTGCACAGGCTTGTTTCACAAAATCTATGTTTGTTTTACTGAAACAACTTTTTCTTAATGATCCTTATACACGTGTGTAAAATTAGAATTAAAAAAAACAGAGATAAAATAAAACTCACTCATATTCAATCTCCTTTTCATTCGTTAGATGCAAAGTAGGAACAGCTTCAGAGTGCAAGCGTCTTCGTATATTTCCATTTATTATACCAGTAAACATGATATCATTATCATTAAAATGTTGATTGCACACACAAGCATATTTGGAAACTTCTTTTCCAATAGCATCGATCCATTTTAATTTTAACTCTTGTCGTGTAGGTATACTAGAACAAGAAATAGATACCGTTTATCAAATTAATGTAATAATGTTTCTTAATAAAAAGTGATAATATTTCTAAATGAATTTGTGTGTGTGCAATTTTTCGAGCATTTATTCTTCTAACCTATAAAAAATATACATTAAATATTTACCTATGAAAAGTAACACCTTCTGCTCCGTAGAGCTTATGGCAAATGCAGCAGGAACGTACCATATTATTTAATCGTATACGCAGCATATACGAAGTAACCGAATAAAATTGGCGATGTCACGTTGTTTTCTCCTCATCTCGTATACGCATGCTCGCTTCGTTTCCATCTTATCCCTTCAGTTCCCACCACGAGACGAAAGAGAAGGACAGAGAGTCCCGGAATCATCTCTCTATCCTTTAGATCTTTCAACGCTACTTCTTACGGTAGGGGCCAGTCTATTCTATAAGTCTATGCACACAATCTATCACATAACACCAAAAACGCCCATTTTGACACCCCCGGGTGGTGGGGGAAAGGGAGGGCGAGAAAATTTTAAATGGAATGTGGGGTCGAGTGAGGGTTCGTTTGAAAGAGCTTTTCGAGATGAGAACAACGCGATGTCGCCGAAGTCTCTACGATTTTTTTTCACAGAGTTATGATCATTTAAACATTGAGATTTCGCAGTAGCGGAGGGCCCACGACGAGGACTTTTGAGAAAGACTTTCCGCGGACACGTGTGGATAGCTCTTAAAGGAAAAAGTTTACAAAACGAAACCACAAAATCTGGATGAATTACAAAATCGGCTGCCATATTTTAAAAATTACGGAACAAAATATTTTGCGTCTAACTGCTTTTGCTTCTAGAACGAGACTAACGATTTTGTAACCGTCAGAACTGGATTCTTCTGTTTTCCTCCTCTCAATCTCTTCGTCCTTTTATCGTATACCTGCGTCTTTAACGGCTGCTTTTACATAGCATGTAGTAACATATAATAATCTGTAGTATATATTTCAACATAAGATAGTTGCAGGAAATGTAGAAAGCTTTAAAAATAAAATTAAAAATATTTCCCTAACAAATATTTCAATTATTTAATTATTATTTTGTACAGATAAATATACTAAAAAATATATACCTAAATATATGCCCAAATATTTATTTTTACATATTAAATGCATATTACGTGTACATATAAAATAGTTAAAAACAATAATAAAATTTAAAAAAAATGCGGAGCGCAGGTTTTGATCATGAATCCTCACTACTACTAGTCTTACGCTCACTTACAGCGCTACACGGCATATCGACAATGCGTCTTTCTTTATATCTTATACCCAACATTGCCGATTGTTCCAAATTTCAAATGTAAAAAAATACAATTTAAAAGGCGCATTGGACGAAACGCTCGGACACGGATCAACTATTTTTCGACGTAGATTAACCATGTTAAAGGGGATCAAAATCGGTGATTAATCAACCGTGAGTTCTCCTTGTCAGAAGCACAGAATTGCAGTGAAGATAGAGATCAAATGTTAAATGTTATTAGAACACCATATTTAAATAAATGTACAGAAATTATTTCATCTCCACCACTCAAAATTGTAGATATCCCAAATCATAATTATTATGCTATGGATCTGTCAGAGGAAAATGTATTTAAATATGTATGCGGATATTTAATTAAAAAATGTACGGAAATTCGGGCTTCCGTTTCCAGCGCAGTAAAGAGTGACACGTGGAAATTAAGAGAGAGTGAGTGGCAGAAGGAGAGAGTGTGTGGAAGAGAGAGGAAAAGTAGGAGTGTGTGGAGGAGAGAGTGGAGGTGTGAAAGAGAGCGTGTGAATGTGGTGGGAACAGGGAAGGGCGGGATAGAAGGGAAAAAGGGATCAGAACAAGAAGGGTGACAGGTATAGACAGGCATAGACTAAGGTAGGCAGAGAGAGGAAAAGGCGACGCGAGTGGGCTGAGATGGATGGAAGGGCGCGATCTGGCGGGATAGAAGAGAGGAAGGCAAGAGGAAGATGCCTGAGCTTCGGAAATGTAGAAGATATGTTCAAGAGGAAAAGAGAGGAATCAGAGGAAAAGAGGAGGAATGAGGAAGATGAGGGTTTTAGGAAAAGTAGAAAGACGCAGAGATCGCCGGGGAAAACAGAGGGGGAAAGAGGGGGAGGGACTGAGAGCATGGAAGAGATGATCAGGATGTGGAAAAAGGAAATGGAGGAGGTAATGGAGGAAATGAGAAGGGTAAAAGGATGGAGGGAGGAATTAAGGGCAATGAAGGAGGAGGTGAAGGAGGAGATCAAAGATTACGGGAGGATGATAAGAGAGGAGATGGAGGAAATGAGGAGGAAATTTAGAGAAAGAGAGAGGAGGTGGATGGAGGAGAGGGAGAACATAAAGAAAAACATTAAGGGATTAGAAGAAAAAGTAGAGGAAATGAGGGAAAAGAAGGCGGAAGAGGGAGAGAAAGAGAGAGGGGAAAGAGAGAGATAAGGAAACAAAGGAAAGGTTAAAGAGAGTAGAGAGGAAGATAGAGATGAAGGAGAGGGAGGATAGGAGGAGGAACATACTGATTAGAGGGATAGAGGTAAAGGAGGGGAGGAGGAAAGAAGCGGTAAAGGAGATGTTTAAAACAGTCGGGGCAAAATCATAGAGATTAAGGGCTTAGAAGGGGAGGATGGCAAAGGAAGGGAGATGCTACTGGTAAAACTGGGGAGCGAGGAACAGAAAAGAGAGGTGTGGGCGAGGAAGAGTATGTTGAAGGGCAGGAAGGAAAGGATCATGGAGGATTGGACGTGGAGGGAGAGAAGAATGAGATGAAGGTTGGAGGAGATAGCACGGAAAGAAGAAAGAGAGGGGAAAAGGGTGTGGATTGGGTACGGTAAGATTAGGATTGACGAGCAATGGTGGAGGTGGGATGAGACGGAGGAAGTGCTAAGGGATGGAAAGGGAAACATAAGACAGGAGGGACAGGGGGAAGGGGGAGGAGGAGGGAAAAAAGAGGAAAGGAGGTAGGAAAGGGAGGGGGGAAAAAGGTGGGGAAGGGGAGAAAGAGAGGAAGAGAGAGGGGAACAGGTGGAAGTTAGCATTCTGGAATGTAGCGGGGATAAGAAAGAAAGATAAAGACTTTTGGAAGAGCCTAAAGGAGTGGGACGTAATGATACTTTTAGAGACGTGGATGGATGAGAAGGGGTGGAAAAAGATAAGGGAAAGGCTCCCACAGGGATATGAATGGGGGGTGCAGTTGGCGAAGAGGAAATGCAAAAAAGGGAGAGAAATAGGGGGGGATGGGAATAAAAAAGAAGCTGTGGGAAAAGGGGTCCAGGATAGAGGTGGAGAGGGAAGGGATGATAGTAGAAAGAGTAAATACTGGGCGGGAAAAATGGAAAATAATAGGAATATACGTGGGGGAAAGAGGAGTGGAGAGGACGTTGCAGGGAATAGAGGAATGGATTGGGGAGAGAGAAGGGGGAATAAGGGAAATAATAACGTGCGTATCTTCATTCATGCGAGGATATTTCATTTTCCTACATGCTGCACAAATTTTAGCATTATCTAGAAATTTTGGGAATAATCGTTTGATAACACTCGAAATGCGTCGAAGATCTTTCCCTCTGTGACCTTCCACATTGTAAGGATTGCAACATCTATCACCGTGTATACTGGACATATTCAAAATCAAATTCTAAGATTCACGATCAAAAATAGTACAGATAATAGAATTTTCTGTAGTATTGTTCTGAGAGCAGTCCTAAAAGAACGGTTAAAAGTAGCTCTGAAAAGAATTGTTCGAAGAAAACCTCAGAGAAACGCTCAAAGCACAAAAAAGCCCAGAATCATGATAGGGGGGGTCGGATATACAAATCCAAATATTAAAGCGTTTAGAAATTTACGGAATCACAATGAAACGTTTTTTAACGTTAAAATGTTGTAATGAATGGCGATAATATCGCGGTAGAGAAACTCTCTCGAATGTGTACAAAATGGATTTCATGATCTTATTTTATGAAACTTTTTTGACTAGGCTCAGAAAAAAAATAATGATCCAATTTGATAATTTTGCCACGCCCATGGAGGACTTGAATTTTGTTATAAATTTTAATAGTTTTTCGATAATCTTTAGACCAAATAGGTCGATAAATACGAATTTAATGATAAAATTTTTAAATCTGCGTCCCAAATATACTCCTGATACCAAGTTTTATAAACATCCGTTAACTTCTTAAATTTTTCAATATTTTTGGTGGTCGTATTAGATCCGCCATTTTGAATTTTCAAAATCCGATTTGAGATTTGTATTCAGCATACAGAAAAACTCTTTAGTATTAAGTTTTACAAAAATCCGTTAATTTCTTAGATTTTTTAAATTTTTGGCGGCCATATTGGATCCGCCATTTTAGTTTAGACTCATGTGACAGTGCACAGATAAACAGAGTACTCGAAAGTGTTAATTAGAAGAGAAAAACGTCGAATGAATAATCGCTACACTTGAATAATTACCGTTTTTGTTATTTTTTTTTTCGGTTTTCTGAAATTTTAAGTAAGATCCAATTGAATTTGATAATTTTGCCACGCGCCATTGGAAAGCTTACATTTTTCTGTAAATTTTAAGATTTTTTCAAAAATTTTTAGATCAAATAGAAAATGGGCAGTATGGGTGTAAAGTTGAGAAAGAATGCCCCATATATACATATATATTTGTTTTTATATATATATATATATATATATATATATATATAAACAAACTAAATTAAAAACAAAGTTTAAATATTTATAAAATAAAATAAAATAAATGATATTGTAAGTAAGAAAAATAACATTTTTGTTCTTAATATTCTAAAACGAATTTATGAGCTTCTTGAGTCATTTCTAAAGTCATTTTTAAAGTCATTTCTAAAGTTTGGTCTTTGGAAAAAACGGATAACAATAACAACGAAAATATTACCATTAACATCACACCTGATAAGTTTAAATTCACAAATGATTTCGAAATAATACGCGATAATTGGTTTCTAAACATCTCTAATTTTACGATTCCAAATGAAGTATCTCTGCTTTTGCAATTGGGCGACAGATTCAATTTACCTGTAACTAACAAAAAACAGATCTCTTTCGAATTCATTAAAAACATAGAAAGGAATATTGAAAGATACGATAAAGAAACTTAGTGTTCTGTAAGGAATAAAACTACGTCAATTGTCGATAATTTTGTGATCTCCGGTAATAACATCGATTTTCTGATTGGGTCGTGGCTCAAAATAACAAAAAAATTCATTAATAATAATCCGGATGTTATTTTCACAAGAGCTGATAAAGGAAATGTCACGGTTGCTTTAAACAAAAATGATTATATTAAAAAAATGGAATACATTCTCTCAGATACAGAAACTTATCACATAGTTGAGAGGGACCCAACCAGAAAATTAACCGAAAACGTGCGGACTCTACTTTTAAAATGGAAGGGAAGGGGCTATATCGATAAGCACACATATTTTTATTTATTAAAAACTGACGGGATTTTACCGAGAGCTTATGGTCTACCAAAGATACACAAAACTGGTTTTCCACTGAGACTAATAGTTTCTTCTATTAACAGCCCTATTTATAATTTAGCCAAATACATACATGAATTACTGTACAATAGTTTTAAAAAACCAAATAGTTATATAAAAAACAGTTTTAGCTTAGTAAAAAAACTCAATGGAAAACATATCAATCCTGATACTTGCATTGCTTCACTAGATGTTGTTTCTTTGTTCACCAATGTACCAATTGAAAATACGGCCGATAGCATAAAAAAACGGTGGGATCAGATAAAGGGTCATACTTCGATACCACTTAATGAACTGGTTATGGGTATCTCTCTCATTCTAAATTCCACGTTTTTTAAGTTCAATAATAAAATGTACAAACAAGTTTTTGGTACACCAATGGGCTTTCCATTATCCCCCATCATAGCGGGTATTATTCTGCAAGACTTAGAATGTTTAGCCATAGAACGTTTACCATGCACTCCGTCTTTTTATTACAGATATGTTGACGACATCCTTATTGCAGTCCCTAACGACCTTATAAATGAAACTTTTTCCATCTTCAATTCTATACATCCAAGATTACAATTCACACTGGAAGTTAGTAATAAAAATCAGATTAATTTTCTCAACGTTTTAATTATTAATGACAACTCGAATATTTTATTTTTGACATTTTTCACAAATCTACATACTCGGGAAAATATTTAAATTTCCATTCACACCACCCTTTAACACATAAAAAAGGCGTTATTATTGGTATGGTTGATAGAGTACTAATGTTATCCCATCCACAATTTCAACAAAAAAATTTAGAAGACATAATAACCATTTTATTAAACAATAGTTATCCTTTAGATTTTATTTTCTTAACCATTAAAAATAGAATAAAATTTTATATACACAAGATTTTTAACAAAAATGACAATAATAACGCAAATACGAATAATAATAACAAAAGAAAGATTTTTACGGTTCCATATGTAAAAAATTTATCGGAACAATTTGTTCAAATCTCAAAAAGTAACGATTGTATGTTGGCCTTTTCGTGCGACAATAAATTGAACAAATTTATAAAAACCGGAAAAGACTCTCTAGATAGGATGAACCAGTGTGAAATTGTCTATAAGATTTCTTGTCGAGACTGTGACGCTACGTACGTAGGACAGACAAAAAGACAATTACGGACTAGAATAAAAAAACACAGAACGGATATCAATAAAAAAAACAGGCTCCCCCTCAGTAATTTCGTGCCACAGAATGGATTTTAATCATGACTTTAAATGGGACGAAATTGACATATTAGACAGAGAACCTTGTTACAGCAAAAGATTAACTTCCGAAATGCTACATATAAAAAGACAGAATACAGGACTGAACAAACAGGAGGACACAGAATCATTACCGGATACATATCTTCCAATACTCAAAAAATTCCCCACCTTGTAATTTTTCGTCTATAACCTATCCCCTCTTTCCTTTCCATCTTACATCCTTACCAGTCGAGTCCCACTCACAGCCGTGGACACATGTCACATTTCTTTTACATAATCGTTGACGAACCGTTCAAGGTATAGATATTCAAAATTAATTTTTCATGTCTTTTATTTGTTTTAACTTATTTTTATAATTTCTTTCAATTTGTTTTGTTTTTCTAATTTTGCAAATTAGACGGTCCGTGGCTTCACACGTATATGATTTTACTATTGTACTACATGTTTTATCAGAGGTATTTATACACAGAATTTTTCAATAATTTGTTTGAGCCGTGAGAATACCCCTAATTGGATTGTTGTTTTTTCACTTTAACAGGATGCGTTTCCTTAGTCAAAATATTACCAACGCTTCTTTAATTATGTACTAAGCTTTATAATTGTATTACACTGAAGATGGCCACGTACCTTGGCCGAAACGTCTGTATAAATTTATAATAAAAAAAGAATTTTTGAGCAAATCGATCCAGCTCTTGCTCTGTTGGCTTTATATTAAAACGATTTTTAATTTAATTAAGAAAGAGCAATAACTTAATATTATTTGCATTTCTAAAGTCTTTTTTGTTATTGTTGTTCTTAATTTAGATATATAAGGATCAGAACTCACTAATAGTCTATGTAAAACATGCTCATTTGATACTATATGATTATATTTCCTAGAATGTGAAAAGCGATAACGTTTATAGTCTTTATTACGAGCTTCTTGAGCTTCTTCTGATAAACATCCGATTGGTAATGTATCAGCACGAATTATTTCTTCTGCATGTAAAAGTACCTTGTGCACAGTGACTGGCATATAATACCAGTTATAATTATCCACAAAGTATTTTGCTGTTTTCAAGGCATAACTCCCAAATTTTTCTGCATTTATTGCAACACCAGAAGTTATAACTTCTAAAATTACTGCGAAACGCTTGATTAATTCAACCTTTACTCCAGTTATTTCCGCTACTAATACAGGATTCTGGAAAAATCGACGGGAAGTGTTTCCGGTATTAGAGATTCCCGCTCCTTGCTCTACCATGTCAACTCTAATACCCATTTTTTTCGAAATTTTTCCTGAATCTTTTGCTTATTTGTAATTTTTTCTATTTTTGTTTTGTCATTTGTGGACCACTTTTGAAAAGATAAATTATAGCTTATGTGTAAAACGCATTCCATGAATTTAATCCTTGCGTGCAAAGGTGACAGGCCTAAACTATAAGTATTTTTATATGGGAGTTTTGTTTTTAAATCATTTAAATTATTCATCTCTTTGGGTGTTGCTTTACAAATATAACAACTTAAGGTAGATTTTGTTTCAGTCACAGCATTTGCAACTTTCCCATCAAGCATTGTAAAAATTAGTTTGTGGGCAATCTTTATATTTTTTCCGTAAATTAATATAGTACTTGGTTCTAAATTTCTAATTTTTTCTTCTATTTCTTGCACTATCTGAACTGTTTTTTCTCGAGTTTCCTTAGCAAATTCAAATTGAATCGGTCTACAGTATCTTGTGGATGATGGTCGAGTATTCTCTCAAATCCTTTCATTTGTGCTTGATTGTAACACCAAGAGTACCATAGAAACCATGAATAAGTTAGCATCAGAGACATCTTTCTTTTTACTTCCGTAAATTTTTGATGATATTGGCTTTGCTGTGAACCATCACAGCCCCATTTAGTCACTAGTGTCAATTCACTCGAAATTGTCGTTATATCCTCTTGACTTTTAGTTGTGAAACCGTGTGAGCTTCGGCGGACGCGGAGTAGCTCGCCGGAATCCAGGTTCGGTCGGTTGGGGGTATGTCAAATAAACCAAATGCTCGTTTATAACAAAATAATGAAACAGCGTTTATTCAGAAAGATGTAGATATGGTTTGTCTCGAATGATCTGCTTCAATGCTCGTGTATACATGCGAAGCGTGTGCAAGATGAATTCGAAAGAGCATACAAAATAGCCAAATATCGGTGAAATAATTAACAAGTAATAGCAAAATAGTTCTTTAAAGCGGCGTGGAATGAATACAGAGTAGCGTGAAGATAAATGCGAAATATCGTTAATAGTGAAATAATTATTTGAGCGGCGGTGAAATAATTATTTAAGGTGGCGAAAAATAAATGCGAAGTATACGTAAAAATAAATGTGAAGTATCGGCAATAATGAAATAATTATTTGAACAGCGGTGAAATAATTATTTAGTATGACGTGAGGCGTCCTGGTGCGGTCGGCGAGAGCGCAAGCGCGGGCGATCGTGTCGCAACGGTTGGTACAAGACGGAGCGCTTGTCGGTGAGTGCGTTCGTAGTATCGCGAGTCTGTTCGATCGTAAATCGATGCGGACTATTCGGCGGCGCGGATTGGTCGACGCGGTTTTGCTTGCCGGACGGATTACGGTTTTGAAATCCCGGCGAATAAACGCGATAGCAGGACTTAGGCTGCCGATTACGCTCGGCGGGAGTACGGGGATGCTCGTACGAAGGCGGAATCTTAGAACGGCGACATAGCTTGGTACGCGGAAATGCCCGCAATACGAAGTTCGATGGCCTAGAGGAGCCAAGTACGCTCGGCGGGTATACGAATAGATTCGTATGCGGGAATCAAGAATACCGAGGACGCTCGGCGGTACACGAGGATACTCGTGTGCTGGAACAGGTATAACGAAAAACCGAGTATGCTCGGTTTGGGACTACGAGGACACTCGTAGAGGGATATTCGCTGTCTATCAGCGAACGGAGTCTGGTGAGAAGACGTTCAGCCGGGCGTCTTTTATACCCGGCTGGCAGCCGAACGGCTTTGAATCGGCAAACATCGGCGGTTTCGGCGGCGAGTCCCCCACAAAACGGAATTTCGGAACGGTCGGGTGTGGGGGATTTTCGGCGGTTGACCGCCGCTGTTTTTGACAAAAAGCTTATCGGCGCTCGATGCGCCCTTGGTGGGCTACGGACGATGGACGGTCCGTAGCCGTAACGATGCAGCTTGCGGGCTGCACCGTTACATCACCCCTCTTCTTGGGGAGCCGGAAGCCTGCGGAGGCAGCTGTCGGCTGGTGAGGAGTCGCCCCTCCCTGGAGAACAGGAGTTTGTATCTCCTTCCGTCTGTGGTCCGGAGCTTGTACCGTCTCGAATTCATCACCGAGAAGTACGGTATTGCTGCAAACGCTCGTGGGGCGTACTCCACCATGATGGGTGGTGGAGACGCCGGATCCTATCTCGGCGGCGGCGGCGGTGCAGCGGAGGCCGGTGGTGGCCATATGACGGCGGTTGCTGGCGTCGTTGTCGCGGCGGCTGGTGTTGGCCGGGATGCGGCGGCTGCGGGTGCGGCAAGGGCCGTTGGCGGCCGAGTTCCAACGACCGTCTGGACGGCCATTGGCGGCCGAGGTCCAATGACCGAAGTCGTCGGCATTGGGCCGCTCCAGGGTCGTATCCTTACGGCCCTGGTCGGCTTGGTCCGTGCGGTGGTCGGCACGGTGACCGCGGATCTTCGCTCCGGTAGCGGCGTGTGCGTGGCATTGCACACGTCGCCCGGAGACTTCTGCTTTCTTCGTCCTCGCGGCAACGGTGGTGATGGTGTCGCCAAAAATATCGCCTTTCGGCGATTTTCAGCGTCGGAACGCTGTATTAACGTCCCCACTCGGGGGACGGTGCGGAACGGCTGCGACGTCGTCGCTGCTCGCTGAGGCTCCTCGGTTAAGAGGGCCTCGATTTCGCTCAAGATGCGACTGGTACTCATCTTAAAGCGAGTGATCTGATTCTCGGAATCGGCCTTTATATAGTCCGATTCCCCGGAATTGCGGACTTTATCTCTAACTGGGGGGGTCTCATCCCCGTTTCCCGGTTTTAAGTCTTGCGCGTGGATGCGCCTTAGCCATTGCCCCCTCTTATCACGCAAATCATAAATGACGGGGGTGATGATCCGGCCTACTTTGTAGGGGCCGGTGTACTTCGGCGCGAGTTTTGCGTTTACGCCGGTGGCCTTGTTCGACAGGGGGTGCTCGCGGCGCCAAACTGTCTCGCCGATCTTAGGCCGCCAATCGCGATGCCGCAGATTATAATACGGCTCCTGCCGTTGGAAGGCTCGTGCAAGGTTTCCTGCCATCAGTTCCCGGGCCTCGTCTAGGTGGCGCCGCCAGGTGGTAGTCGGAATCGGTGCGTTCGGGTGCGTTCGGTCTTCCGGATTCGGCGGTGCTAACTCGCGCCCGTAATTTGCGAAGGCGGGTGTAAATCCGGTGGCGTCGTGCGCCGCGCTATTGTACGCATATTGTAGCGCGAGAATGTGGCGGTCCCACAGGCGATGATCGCGCTCGACAAACTGCGCGATCATGGTTTTGACCGTTCGATTGGTCCGCTCCACGGGATTGCACTGCGGCGTATATATCGGCGTTGTGCGATGCGTTATGCCAAAAGATTTTAATAGGCTGGTGAATTGGCGCGATATAAACTGCTTCCCGTTGTCGGATATGACCATTTCGGGGCAGCCGTGCCGATATACTATGCGTTCGGCAACGGTTTTGCTAATCGTTTCCCCGGTGGCTCGGCGCAAGGGCTGTAATTCGACCCACTTCGTGAATCGATCTTGCAGCACGAAGAGCCACGAATGCCCGTTTGTAGACCGCGGCAGAGGCCCCACTAGGTCGATCGTGACCTGTTGCCACGGGGCTGTGACATTATGCGCATGAGCGCGGCCGGCGGGCTTGCCCTGATAGGGCTTGTACGCGAGACATTTTTCGCAGCCCCGAACATAGCGGGCGATGTCTCGGAACATGCCGGGCCAGTAATAACGGCGGATGACGCGGTGGATCGTTTTTGCGACGCCTAAATGCCCGGCGGTCGGTTCGTCGTGGAATCGCTGGATCGTTCTCTCTCGCTCGGAGCGAGGGAGACAGCGCTTCCACTGTTCGTCTTCCGTGTGGTCGCGGAACTCTAGATCGTGGCGTATATGCCGGTAGAGTTTACCCCCGCGTATGGCGTAGTCGGGGTAACTTTTCGGCTCTTTTTTAATCTTCTTTACTAGCCCGCGGTACCAGGCGCAGGCGGCTGGCTGAACGGCGCAGGCCTCGGGTTCGCGAGAGAGCGCGTCGGCAACTTTATTTAATGCTCCGCGACGGTACTGGATATCAAAATGATATTGCTGGAGCTCGAAGAGCCAGCGCCCCAATCGGCCGGTGGGGGTTTCGAGGTTTTTGAGTCAACGCAGTGACTGATGGTCCGTGATCACCGTAAAAGAGTACCCCTCTAGGTAGTCTCTCATGCGGCGGATTCCCCAGACGACCGCGAGGCATTTTAGCTCGGTAGCACTATAATTTTTCTCGGCGGCGTTTAGTGTGCGGCTCGCGTACGCGATTACGCGTTCGCCCTCGGCGAAGTTTTGTGTCAAAACGGTGCCGAGACCGTAGTTGCTTGCGTCGGTTTGTAAGCTGAACGGTAACCGGAAGTCGGGACAGGCGAGTACGGGTGCTGTTATTAGTGCCCTCTTGAGGGCGTTGAAGGCGTTTTCCTCCTCCGATCCCCATTGCCAGCGCGCGTTTTTACGGGTTAGCCGCGTGAGCGGTGCGGAGATGGTGGAAAAATTTTCCACAAAACGGCGGTACCATGACGCCATGCCGAGAAATTGGCGGACCTTCCGGATGGTAGTAGGAGCGGGCCATTGAGCGACCGCGCTTATTTTAGCGGGGTCGGTGTGGATGCCGTCCCGCGTTATTATATGGCCGAGGTAGGCTAGCTCGCTTCGGCAGAAGTGGCACTTTTCCGGGTTGAGGCGTAATTTGGCCTCTCTGAGTCGCCGAAACACTTCGGCTAAGTGTCGTAAGTGTTCGGAGAAAGTAGCACTGACGATTATTACATCGTCTAGATATACAAACACATTCGGTTCTAACGCGGGGCCTAGCACGGTATCGAGAAAGCGCTGGAAGGTAGCGGGCGCGGAATGTAACCCGAAGGGCATGACGCGGAACTGCATTAGCCCTCTCCCCGGAATGGTGAACGCGGTAATGGGTCGGCTCTCGATGGTTAGTGGCACTTGCCAATACCCGCTTTTTAAATCGAGCGTGGACAGGTATTTTGCTCCCCGTAATTTGTCCAACGTGGCCGTTATGTGCGAGAGGGGGTATGCGTCGCGTTCGGTTACGGCGTTGACCTTTCTAAAATCTATGCAAAACCGGGGTTTGCCATTCTTTTTCTTTACTATTACCACCGGCGAGCTCCACGCGCTCTGTGATGGTTCGATCACCCCCTCTCGCTCCATTTCATCAACTGCCTCGTCGATGATACTTTGCATGGCCGGGTTACGGGGGCGGTATCTTTGCTTTATCGGTCGAGCGTCAGTTAATCGCAGGTGGTGTTCGATTCGATTGGTAGGCCCGGCGATGCCCTGAAAGAGCGCGAGTTCCCGCTCTAGGAAGTCGCGTAGTTGTTGCGTTTCCTCTCCGGTGCGCGGTGTTAGGCCGTCGGATATCGCGCCGATGTTACCGGAGGGCGCGTATTTCGGTAATGGCGGTGGCGGTAGCGTTATTCCCAAATAGGCCCACAGGTCTACCCCTATCAGCATCTCGGTCCCTAACGCCGGAAGCACTTGGAAGTCGTGAGAGAAGCTCTCTCCTTCCATTTGGATTGTAAGCTGGAAGCTTTCGGTAATCGGAGCGGATCCGCCGTCAGCTACCGTGACGTGTTTGCGTATGGCGCGAGGGCGATAGCCCTTTTTTAATACGTGCTCGGCGATTGTTTTATTAATAAAAGACCGGTCGGAGCCCGAGTCGAGAAGGGCGGTGATTACCCTTCCGCAGCACGTAATTCTAACGTGTGGACGCGGCTGAAAGAGAATTTCTAGTAGGGCCGGTCGGCGGCCGCCGTCGCCCCGGCCCACGTGGCGTTTCCCGCCGGCGGATGACAATCGCGAGAGTATACGCCGTCCTTCCCGCACTGCGAGCAGAACTTGCGAGGTGGTTGCTTGCAATTGAGCCGAGTATGGCCCCGTTGCTTGCAACGCCAGCAACATTCCTCTCGCTTATACTCGGTGGTAGCCATACTCCGAGCTTCGGCGGGCTTCCGGTCGCGCTGCCGGCGTTGCGCGATGAGCTTCTCGTATTCCGCGGCTCGATCGGATAACTCGTCGAAATTGATCGCGTCGTGTGGACGAATATATAACCGGTACTCTGGATCCATATTTTCAATCAAGAGATCGAGTGTCTCTGTTTCGGAATACCCCCCGGCGCGGCGTGCGAGGGTGAGCACGGCGGTTGAGAATTTTGCGAAATCCTCGTCTGGTAACTGGCGGCGGTTCGTGGCTTCCCTGCGAAGGCGGGCCTGGTAACGTCGCGAAAGATAGTGGCCGCGAAATTCGGCCACGAAATCGGCCCACGTTGCCCACGCGTGGCGTCGGTTTCGGTACCACAAGTGGGTCGCCTTTTAAGATCTTGGGTAGGCCGAGGAGGAGGTGGTTTCCGGAGTATCGGTAGATTCTCCGGAGCTCCTCAATTCGCTCGAGAAAGGCGATTGGTTCTTTGCCGTTGAAATGGCACCCCCATTTCCGGATTTGATCCATCGCTTTTGCAGGATCGAACGGGCTGGCAATGGGGGTCGGGGGGTTCGGCGCCGAGTAATAGCTAGCCCGGTCGTCGTCGTCGCTCGGACTCGCGCGGCCCGAGCTACTCGGAAGTCGTAATAGCGGAACATTCAGAGTCGCGCGGACCTCAGTTTCTGCTGGCTCATCGGTCGGAGGGATATCCCCTGGATGTGCGCGAACGTATTCACGTAACCGTCAGCGGAGATCGTCTAAGTTGCCGTCGCAGTCGAGTTCGCGGCTCTGCAATAATCGCGCCACTTCGGAGCGCGGTAATCGTTGTATCCACGAAGTCATTATAAGCAGATCTTGTTGACGTACCCCTTTATCTGGTCCCTGTTCTGGCGCCATGAAACCGTGTGAGCTTCGGCGGACGCGGAGTAGCTCGCCGGAATCCAGGTTCGGTCGGTTGGGGGTATGTCAAATAAACCAAATGCTCGTTTATAACAAAATAATGAAACAGCGTTTATTCAGAAAGATGTAGATATGGTTTGTCTCGAATGATCTGCTTCAATGCTCGTGTATACATGCGAAGCGTGTGCAAGATGAATTTGAAAGAGCATACAAAATAGCCAAATGTCGGTGAAATAATTAACAAGTTGTGACGATGCGCCTACCACTCATCGTCCCTAGCGACCGACCAGACGTAGGCTCGACGCCTATGACGCCCACGAGCGCTCGCGCCCATGCGACGCCCCAGCGTGGGGACCGCTCCCACTGCGCGACCGATACTCGCGGGTGGGAGGCCCGAGCCGGGTATATAAGCCGGCTCGGCCAGCATAACGACACCTGTCCCGATCCGGTATCCGACCAGACCACATCTCTGGGTGCTCCCGAGATATACCTGCTCCGATTTTCCGCCGACAGGGCCGGGTTCTCCCGCTCTGCTGCCAGGGTTTCTCCCGGCGTTCGGTCTCTCCGATTTTCCGCCGACAGGGCCGGGTTCTCCCGCTCTGCTGCCAGGGTTTCTCCCGGCGTTCGGTCTCTCCGACTTTCCGCCGACAGGGCCGGGTTCTCCCACTCTGCTGCCAGGGTTTCTCCCGGCGTTCGGTCTCTCCGATTTTCCGCCGACAGGGCCGGGTTCTCCCGCTCTGCTGCCAGGGTTTCTCCCGGCGTTCGGTCTCTCCGACGTCCCACCGACAGGGCCGGGTGCTCCCGCCCTGAAGCCAGGGTTCTCCCGGCTCGCGGCGCGCTAGGCCGTCCTAAAGGAGACGGGTGCTCCCTCTCCTAAAACCAGGGTTCTCCCGGTACGCGGTTGTATTATATAGAGTGTAGTTAACGTTAGTGTAAGTGAACGCCATAGACCTTAAGAGGGAACGTCCGCGCAGAAGCGCACTTTGTATTCTTCACCACAATTGACTGAATAAACGCAGCTTTAATATATTTCATGGAGTGATCGATCAAGCTTCCCTCCTTCTCTCGAATCCTGACTCCGGCGAGCAGATCCGCGGCGTCGAGAAAGGCGAACCGTTACATGGCGCCCGAACAGGGACTCGACTAGAGGAAGCTACGATCGGCATAAGACTCCATGCCACGGTGGATCGACTATATCTCCAAGCGAGAGGCCATCGAGGAGCTAGCCGCGCAAGGACTATCGACCGAGGGAACTCTCGACGAATTGCGAAAGCGGCTGCGGCGATTTGTGGCACAGAACCCCTCACTGTTTGAAAACCGCGTTGCCACGGGATCCGGGAATATGCCGCTAGACACCGCTAGCACGAACCCCGGCCCGTCCACCGTCGTAGAAACACCCATGGCCGACCCAGCAAAGGTCATGAACCAGATAAGGAAATGGGGGCTCCACTTCGACGGAAAGGACCCGCTGGCCTTCCTCGAGCGCGTGGACGAGTTGCGGCAAGGATACGGGTGCCGAGACGATCAGCTGTTGCTGGGGTTGCCCGAAATGCTAAAAGGCGACGCCCTCTTGTGGTATCGAAATAACCGCGATACCTGGACCACATGGAGGGAGTTCTGCGACCAGCTCCGCGGGCATTATTTGCCGCCGGGCTACCAGCGCCGGCTCCGGCGGGACATACAAGGCCGTTATCAACGGCCGGACGAGCCATTTCAGGCCTACGCCACGGCGTTGTTGACCATGATGCGCCGGGCTGGGGGCTACACCGCGCGAGATCAAGTAGAGCAACTACATGAAAACATGGGCCCGGAGTACCAGCTGTACGTTCAGCTGACCGACGCTACCACAGTGGGCGAGCTAAGCACCAGAGCCGCCCAGTTGGAGGCCATAAACCACCGTCGGACCGAGCGGACCGGAACTCCCGGCTGCAAGACCGCCGCGGCTGCCGCTTACAGCCGGGATGAATGTTGCTGGCGGTGCAAGCAGCGTGGGCATACACGTCAGGACTGCCGACGGCCGGCCAAGAAGTTTTGTTCCCGTTGCGGGAAGGATGGCGTCCTGACTCGCGATTGTCACCCACCGTCGGGAAACGCCAGCCGGGCCGGGGACGTTGCGGCCGCCGCCCAGCCCGCCTCCGAATGAGGTACCAGCCCCGACCGCACCTCCGAGTTCGGATTCTACAACATACGCGCTGGGCGCTGCTGGACTCAGGTTCCGAACTCTCGTTCGTCGATCAGGCAACGGTACGCCTGTGCGAAGGCAGCCCGTACCACCTAGAAGCCGCGACCGATCGGGTCGATCTCGCCGACGGGACCAGCGTCCCTATCACCGAAACTATAGTCCTGCCCATCTCCGTGCAAGGAAACACATACACTCACCGCTTTGCGGTACTACCCCGCCTGGGTAGTCCGATGCTGATCGGTGTCGATCTGTGGGCAAAACTGGGCATCACTCTGCCTCCTCCTCCGCGAACCGAGACATCGACCACGGCAGCAACCAGCCTGGTGGCCGCCAGCACCCACGCCTCGCCATCAGAAGAGGCGCGTCTGAGAACCTTTCTAGAACGCGAGTTACCGAGCTTTGAGGCCATCAAGGGGCCGACCGATTGCGGGGCCCACCATATACGGCTCAAGCCCGTGACGCCCATCAAGCAGCGATATCGCCCCCGAAACCCGGCCATGCAAGCTATTATCGATCGGGAGGTCGAAAGCATGCTTGCCGAAGGCATAATTGAGCCGTCCAACAGCCCGTGGAGCTCTCCGGTTGTGGTCGTACGGAAGCGGGACGGATCCCACCGATTCTGCATCGATTTCCGCAAGCTCAACGCCGCATCAGTAAAGGACGCCTACCCGCTGCCACATATTGCCGCAACACTGGACAAACTCCGTGGGGCCCGGTATCTGTCCACACTAGATCTAAAGAGCGGGTACTGGCAGATTCCACTCACGCCAGAGAGCCGACCAGCAACCGCGTTCACGGTACCGGGAAAAGGATTGTTCCAGTTCCGAGTTATGCCATTTGGCCTGCACTCCGCACCGGCTACTTTCCAACGGCTACTCGACTCCGTCCTAGGTCCGGAATTGGAACCACACGTCTTGGTGTACTTGGACGACATCGTGATCGCAAGCCGGACCTTCGAGGAACATCTACAACACCTGGCCGAAGTTTTCCGGCGCCTACGCCAGGCCAAGCTCCGCCTTAATCCCGCCAAGTGCCACTTCGGACGGGAGAGCCTGCGCTATCTTGGCCATATCATCGACCGAAATGGAGTCCGCACCGATCCGATCAAGGTGGCCGCCATAACCGGATGGCCTGCCCCCACCACAGTCCGCAAGGTCCGCCAGTTTCTGGGGATGGCCTCGTGGTATCGGCGATTCATACCGGACTTCTCGACGGTCGCCGCACCACTGACCCATCTCACCAAGAAGAATGTACGGTGGTCTTGGGGGCCCGAGGAAGACCTCGCGTTCGGACGGCTCAAGGCAGCGCTGACTTCGTCTCCCGTGCTAGCCTGCCCCGACTTCTCGAAACCGTTCCTGCTGCAGACTGACGCCAGCTCACACGGCCTCGGGGCCGTTCTGACCCAACAGCTTGCAGAGGGAGAACGGGTGATTGCCTACGCTAGCCGCACTCTCAATGGCGCCGAGCGTAACTACAGCGCCACCGAGCTCGAGTGCCTGGCCGTAGTTTGGGGCATTCGTCGAATGCGTGGATACCTGGAGGGATACCGGTTCGTCGTCATCACGGACCACCAGGCCCTCAAGTGGCTGCAACAATTAGAGGCCCCGACCGGCCGACTGGGCCGCTGGCTGTTCGAACTGCAGCAGTTCGATTTCTGTATACGATACCGGCGCGGGACGCAGAACCAGGTGGCCGACGCCCTGTCACGCGAGCCGCAGGTCAGCGCAATTACTCCACGTCCCGCCTGCCCGTGGTACCGACGACTCCTCTCGCGGGTGCGGAGTCAGCCCGCAGAATACCCTGATTACGATATACGCGACGGACAGCTGTACCGGCACGTGCTACACAGCCTGGATTTCCACGACGCACCCGCCGCCGACCAGTGGAAACAATGCGTCCCTCGAGACCAGAGGGAGGACCTCCTGCGGCGCCTACACGATGATCCCACGGCCGGACACCTGGGCGTAGCCAAGACAGTCGCCCGCGTCGCGTCGCTCTATTATTGGCCTAGAATGTTCCGGGAGGTCGCGCGATATGTCCGCCGCTGCCCCACCTGTTTGGCATACAAGCCACCGCAGCAACGACCAGCCGGACGACTACACGCCACCCCCGTCACCGAGCCGTGGCAACAGGTGTCCGTAGATTTGGTGGGTCCTCTACCCCGGTCTGCGAAAGGGCACACCTGGCTACTGACGGCCCAAGACCGTTTCAGCAAGTGGATAGAGCTAGTACCCCTGCGACAGGCCACGGCTCCCACTCTCGCCCGCGAAATTACAAGGCGAGTCATCTACCGGCACGGGTGCCCGCAACGCATCATATCGGACAATGGAACGCAATTCACATCGCGACAATTCCGGACCATGCTCGACTCCTTCGGGATACGACACCAGACCGCGCCGGTGTACGCACCGCACTGCAATCCGGTGGAACGAGCCAACCGGACGATCAAGACCATGATCGCGCAGTACGTCCAGGAACGTCACCGAAACTGGGACGAACATGTCGACGCTCTACAATTCGCCGTAAACACCGCGCGGCACGAGGCCACCGGATATACGCCAGCCTTCCTTACTCATGGCCGAGAACTGGCCAGGCCGGATCCGCGCGACCGCCGGATACCGACCAACTCTAGGAGCCCGGAGGACGTCTGCCGACAACTCGACGAGGCCTTCGAAGTCGCCAGGATCCACTTGGCCCGCGCCTTCCAGCGACAGGAGCGCCACTATAATCTCCGGCGTCGCGACTGGCGGCCAAAGCTGGGCGACCGGGTGTGGAAGCGGGACCGCCCGCTCTCCAACCGAAGCGAAGCGTTTAACGCTAAGCTAGCGCCCAAGTTCATCGGGCCCCTAGAGGTGCGGAGGATCCTGTCACCCGTTATCGTCGACCTGCGGGGCGCACAGGGCAAATGGTACCGTCACGTCCACGTTCAGGACCTCAAAACCGGGCCCACAGACGAGGAAGAACCGTCCGACGGAGAGGGGGAATAGCCGAGCACGCCGACCGACGCGCCCGCCCTACGGCACGACCACTGTCAGGGACACAGTCCCCGTACCGACTCCGGCGCGCTTGCCGTACGGACGGACTACTGCCCGCATTCCTGACTCCCACTCCCGGCCGCTTTCCCAGCGTCGGCACGCCGGCCGAGAACCGACACGTGCCGCATTCCATCCCCACTCCGGCCCCTTCGAGCTTGCCTATATAAAGCCGCCCGGAAATAGAGCTTTTAGTAATCCTTCGCTATGTCCAACGCACAGCAAATAGCGGACGCCCTATTCGGGGAAATCTCCGACAGCGCGAGCGAGTCCGGTCAGACCGAGACCACACCGGATTCCCAGCCGACGCCAGGGCCTCGACCAACCCAGAGCCCCCAGCCAACGGCGGAGCCAGCAGCCAAGCCGCCCGATGCCCCGAAGCGACCTGTTTCTCGGCCGCCTCGACCCGGGACGTCAGTACAACGCTCGGACCGGGAGAACCGCCGAAAAGCGATCCTGCTCCTCGCCCCGCTGCCACCGCCAAAGCCCAGGCGACGGTCGTGCGTCGCGACCGCCGTTCGCAGCCGACCACCCACCCGGCCGCCCACCGAAGCCAGCCCGGGTAACCCGCCAGGGCCAGCCACGCCCGACGCGCCGCCGGCCTTTGTCGCCGGCCCCGATAAGGCCGCCGTTCCGGCACCCGGGTCTACCACGCCCGGCGCATCGCCCGTCGCCACCGGCCCCAGTCGGCCTCCGCCCAGGCTCATCAGGCGCCCCGTCCCGGCCAGACCAGCCTCAACGCCCGGGCCAGCCATGCCCGACCTGCCACCAGCCAGTTCCGGCCAACCCGCGCTCGCCAGGTCTATCGGACTGGGACCCCGGCAACCTGGGCCCCAAGTGGTGACCGTGACACTGGGCGACGGCACCGAGGTCGAGGTCCCGCTCCTCACCGCCATCCTCGGCCGGAAGTACCGGATCCGCACCGCGACCGGACGGTGGATCATCCGGTTCGACCGCCGTGGCCGTCCCCGTAGCGTACAGCGCTTAGTTTAAGCATAGGTTAAGGAGTACATTGTAAGCCTAGGTTAAGAAAAAAAAAAATAAATAATAAACACAGAAAATTCAAGTCATTTAAGCCAGAGTCTATTCCTTGCGTTAGCCTAAGAGGGGGGGTGATGTGACGATGCGCCTACCACTCATCGTCCCTAGCGACCGACCAGACGTAGGCTCGACGCCTATGACGCCCACGAGCGCTCGCGCCCATGCGACGCCCCAGCGTGGGGACCGCTCCCACTGCGCGACCGATACTCGCGGGTGGGAGGCCCGAGCCGGGTATATAAGCCGGCTCGGCCAGCATAACGACACCTGTCCCGATCCGGTATCCGACCAGACCACATCTCTGGGTGCTCCCGAGATATACCTGCTCCGATTTTCCGCCGACAGGGCCGGGTTCTCCCGCTCTGCTGCCAGGGTTTCTCCCGGCGTTCGGTCTCTCCGATTTTCCGCCGACAGGGCCGGGTTCTCCCGCTCTGCTGCCAGGGTTTCTCCCGGCGTTCGGTCTCTCCGACTTTCCGCCGACAGGGCCGGGTTCTCCCACTCTGCTGCCAGGGTTTCTCCCGGCGTTCGGTCTCTCCGATTTTCCGCCGACAGGGCCGGGTTCTCCCGCTCTGCTGCCAGGGTTTCTCCCGGCGTTCGGTCTCTCCGACGTCCCACCGACAGGGCCGGGTGCTCCCGCCCTGAAGCCAGGGTTCTCCCGGCTCGCGGCGCGCTAGGCCGTCCTAAAGGAGACGGGTGCTCCCTCTCCTAAAACCAGGGTTCTCCCGGTACGCGGTTGTATTATATAGAGTGTAGTTAACGTTAGTGTAAGTGAACGCCATAGACCTTAAGAGGGAACGTCCGCGCAGAAGCGCACTTTGTATTCTTCACCACAATTGACTGAATAAACGCAGCTTTAATATATTTCATGGAGTGATCGATCAAGCTTCCCTCCTTCTCTCGAATCCTGACTCCGGCGAGCAGATCCGCGGCGTCGAGAAAGGCGAACCGTTACAAAGTGATAGCGAAATAGTTCTTTAAAGCGGCGTGGAATGAATACAGAGTAGCGTGAAGATAAATGCGAAATATCGTTAATGGTGAAATAATTATTTGAGCGGCGGTGAAATAATTATTTAAGGTGGCGAAAAATAAATGCGAAGTATACGTGAAAATAAATGTGAAGTATCGGCAATAATGAAATAATTATTTGAACGGCGGTGAAATAATTATTTAGTATGACGTGAGGCGTCCTGGTGCGGTCGGCGAGAGCGCAAGCGCGGGCGATCGTGTCGCAACGGTTGGTACAAGACGGAGCGCTTGTCGGTGAGTGCGTTCGTAGTATCGCGAGTCTGTTCGATCGTAGATCGATGCGGACTATTCGGCGGCGCGGATTGGTCGACGCGGTTTTGCTTGCCGGACGGATTACGGTTTTGAAATCCCGGCGAATAAACGCGATAGCAGGACTTAGGCTGCCGATTACGCTCGGCGGGAGTACGAGGATGCTCGTACGAAGGCGGAATCTTAGAACGGCGACTTAGCTTGGTACGCGGAAATGCCCGCAATACGAAGTTCGGTGGCCTAGAGGAGCCAAGTACGCTCGGCGGGTATACGAATAGATTCGTATGCGGGAATCAAGAATACCGAGGACGCTCGGCGGTACACGAGGATACTCATGTGCTGGAACAGGTATAACGAAAAACCGAGTATGCTCGGTTTGGGACTACGAGGACACTCGTAGAGGGATGTTCGCTGTCTATCAGCGAACGGAGTCTGGTGAGAAGACGTTCAGCCGGGCGTCTTTTATACCCGGCTGGCAGCCGAACGGCTTTGAATCGGCAAACATCGGCGGTTTCGGCGGCGAGTCCCCCACAAAACGGAATTTCGGAACCGTCGGGTGTGGGGGATTTTCGGCGGTTGACCGCCGCTGTTTTTGACAAAAAGCTTATCGGCGCTTGATGCGCCCTTGGTGGGCTACGGACGATGGACGGTCCGTAGCCGTAACGATGCAGCTTGCGGGCTGCACCGTTGCAATAAGTCTTTTTGCTCTATGGTCCATGAGACTTTGTAATTCAATTTTCAGGTTTCCGTAATTGTCACGGGATAACATTTCTTTTTTTCTTCTAATAATAAATAATATGGAGAAAAAACATTGCATCCATAATCCTTAAGAGCATTTCTAATTACTTTATATTGGTGCTTCGATAATTCTGCATCCATCAAAATAGCTAAGGCCTTTGTTAAATCCATATATTTTTGGTATTTTTTCTTTGGATCAGTAATTTGAATTCTTTTAGCAGCTGCTTGTATTTGCTCCTTGGGATATAATTCTTGAAGCTGTTGAACTTTGTATCTTTTAGCGCGATCACAACACTCGCTGAAATTTTTACTCGGTCGACCCATTGACGAAGATTTTCGCTTTGCATGTGCTACATCTTTTGTATCTTCTATTTCTAAGAAAACGAAAATACTTGTTATTACTAATTCTCTCTTGTTGTTACTAATTCTCCCATCGATATATGTATTTGTTGAACAAAGTTAATATTTACATTTATATTTACTAGTTATTTTATGTTTGACTCTAGTAATATTCTATATTCTTTTGTTCTTAGTGTAGTACTGTACTACAGTACATACTGTACTACTAGTACATACTGTACTACTAGTACACTTTCTGTTCTTTCACTTCTGTTTCTCTCCTCCTTGACACATGTGGAGGCTGGTGATCGTAGTTATCAATAAAATATATACTGAGAGTTATTTTATTTGTCGACGTATCTTTTGTGCATCCCATACATTCTGACAGGTTATGGGCCCAAACCCATCGATAATATTTTTTTTTTCTTTCGAAGAATAAAGCAGTTTAAGTAAGTAACGTGAACTAACCTCAAAATTCGCACGCGATCGCATAAAGACAATGAGTTCGGAATCGAAGTATACTATAACAAGACTGAACAATGGTAATTATTTCAACTGGCGATATAAGATAAAAATGTTATTGATTGAAAAAGGCATTTGGACAGCAATTACGACGGATCCGCCAAATCCGATTACAATTGACTGGACACAAAAGGATGAAAAAGCACACACTGCGATTGCATTAAATATAGAAGACGACCAGATCCAACACATTAGGCATTGTGAAACAGCGAAAAGTGCATGGAATAATTTGAGAGATTTCCATGAAAAGGACACGCCGAATAATAGGGTAAGCATCTTGCGACAGCTTATGACAACACGATTAGAAGAAGGCGGCAATGTCGAAGCGCACGTAACCAAAATGACGGAATTATTTCAACGTTTTATAGCTTACGGAGATGAATTAAAGCCATAATTTATTTTATGTGTCACAATTCTCAGTTTATTACCAGAAAACTATGACGTATTGGTTACAACGTTGGAAAATCGCAAAGATGAATTAACATCAAGTATTATTTGCTCGGCTGTGATTGCGGAATATCGAAAACATCTCGAACGAAATCACGATAATACTGAAGCTGTATTAAAAATTAGCTCGTCTGCCAAAAGCGGGTCATTGGATATGAAAGGAGAAGCAGCTAGCATAGATAAATCAAAATGTCTCTTCTGTAAACGTAAAGGGCACTGGAAAAAGGATTGTCATAAGTTACTTGCGCATAAACAGAAGAAGAGTCAAGAGCAACAAGGTAAAACTCAGCAGCAGGTAAATTCGGCTGAAGCCAGCGGTACTATTCAACATCTATTTGCAACAACGATGCTACATAACGACGGTTGGTTAGTCGATAGTGGAGCAACTAATCACATGGTGAGCAAGCGTGAGATTTTCACTGACATAAAGGAACATATTGAAAGTATCTATGTAGCAAATGGTCATAAAGTAACTGCAACAAGCAAAGGAACAGTCAATGTAAAATTCATAAATAAATTAGGTGACATAATAGCAGTTTCGATTGCAAATGTTCTATACGTGCCACAAATACAAGGAAATTTTATTTCTGTACGACGTTTGACTAGAATGGGATATACTGTGACTTTCGACAATGAGGAATGCAATATCGTTCGTGCACATGATGGAATGCAAGTTGCATTGGGCGAACCCTGTGGAAATCTGTACAAGCTGAAGACACCAAATATGATATGCGCAATAGGAAATCCAGATCCGGAACCAATGAAGAATTGCGTTCATAAATGGCATAGTATTCTCGGCCATAGACATTCAGGTAGTGAAGACGTTACCATCAAGCGATCTCGTCGACGGTGTTCATTTTGACGAATGCAGCAAGAATTGCAACAACATCTTAAACTGTGAAGTATGTCTACAAGGTAAAATGAGTAGGATGAAGTTTCCAAATTCTAATAATAGAGCGAAAGAAAAATTGGATTTAATCCATTCGGATGTCTGCGGTCCGATGCAAACAGCGACACCATCTGGAAAAAGATACGTTCTCACCTTTATAGATGACTATTCTAAATTTACAGCCATCTACCTACTTAAAGAAAAATTGGAAGTTTTTGGTAAATTTAGAGAATTCGTGGAGTTGTGCAAGACGATGTTCAATCGTAAACCAAAAATGCTCCGCACAGATAGAGGAGGAGAGTACATGAGTGTCGAATTCATCAAGTTCTTGGACCGAGAAGGCATTCAATATCAGTGGACGGCACCATATAGCCCACAACAAAATGGTGTTGCCGAGCGTAAAAATCGGACGCTTATTGAGATGGCAAGGTGCATGATATTAGAAGCTAAGCTTGAGAACAAGTTTTGGGGCGAAGCAGTCGTAATGGCGAACTATATACAAAACCGTTTGCCAGCTAAAGATATTGTACGAACACCGTTTGAAAATTGGTATGGTACCAAACCTAATTTAGATTTTTTCAAACGATTTGGATCAAAGTGTTACGTACACATACCTGACGAGAAGCGGAAGAAACTTAATTCAAAAGCAACTGAGGCAATTTTTGTTGGCTACGATGCAATCTCAAAAGCATATAGATGCTATGTTCCATCGAATGGAAAGGTAATTATAAGTCGAGATGTTAAATTTGTCTACAAAAACAGCAATTGGAAGATTCATCAAGATAAATTTAAGGAGGAGAGCGAAGTCACAATTACGCATCTACCTGAAGAAGAATTCTACAGCGCTGATGAAGAAAATTGGATAGAAGAAGATGATCCTACAGCGAATGAAACATTAAGAGATAATCAGCAGTTACCCATAGCTCAACGTGAAATAAATAAAGATGTTCCAGTTAACAATGAGAGTAACATTCGTCGATCCACAAGATCAAACTTTGGCATATTACCAAATCGTTACACTGCAAAAATCAATGTCATCAAGGAAGAATTAATCGAGCCAAAGACATACAATCAAGCAATTCATTCCGAATACAAAAACGAATGGATTCAGGCAATGAAGAACGAAATTAAGTCACTTCAAGAAAACAAAACATGGGAGCTCAAGGAATTGCCCAAAGATCGACGTGCAATTGGTTGTAAGTGGGTATATAAAATAAAAACCTACGGAGAGAGTAAAGTATTCAAGGCACGATTGGTTGCACAGGGCTTCTCCCAAAAGTATGGAATTGAGTATGATGAAGTATTTGCTCCAGTAGTAAAACACGCAACATACAAAATCTTACTTACTATTGCGGCCAGAGAGCAAATGAAAGTTATTCATCTCGATGCGAAGACAGCGTTTCTAAATGGAAAATTGGACGAAACGATTTATATGAAACAGCCTCCTGGCTTCACTGAAGAAGGAAAAGAACATCAAGTTTGTCTCTTGAGGAGGAGTATATACGGCCTAAAGCAATCGGCCAGAGTGTGGAACAAAACAATTCATCAAGTTCTCACGGATGCAGGTTATGTTCAAAGCAAAAATGATCCATGCCTATACATATTAGAAAAGAATAGCAAATTATGTTACGTATTAATCTATGTCGACGATGTAATAATGGCCAGCAAAGACGACAATATGTTAATGGAATGCGAGCAAGTTTTGAGTGCAGAATTTAAAATCAAGAATCTTGGAAATATCCAAAACTATCTCGGTTTGCAAGTCAAGCGCGATCTCAACGGAAATTTTGCACTTAATCAGAAACAGTACATCATGAAGATTATCAAGGATTTTGGTATGATGGAAGCAAAAACCTCGAATGTTCCAATCAACATGTCATACGGCAAAGGAAATTCCGACTTGTTAATGGATAATGAAAACTATCGTAAATTAGTTGGTTGTTTACTTTACATCGCTGTGAATACGAGACCAGACATTCTTGCAAGTACAACAATTTTGACACAGAAGGTAACAAAGCCAACACAAGAAGACTGGAATGAACTAAAACGTATCCTTCGATATCTCAAAGATACAGCAGATCTGTCACTAATGCTAGGCGGCATCAACAGTAAAACTGGTCTCATCGGTTATGCTGATGCAAATTGGGCAGAAGATGTCGCATTACACCAACGCAAGTCAACTACCGGCTACATTTTTAAGTATTTCGATAGTATAGTCAGCTGGTGTAGCAAGAGACAAACTTGTGTTGCTAAATCGTCTATGGAAGCTGAGTACATAGCACTATCTGAAGCAAGCAGTGAAGCACTATGGATTCGTCGTCTACTAAGGGACTTCAAACAGCCGAAAAAGGACCCAACTATTATCTACGAGGACAATCAGAGCTGCTTGAAACTGATTAAAGAAGAGAAGTTGTCAAATCGTTCCAAGCATATTGATGTGCATGCTTACTTCGTCAAGGACCATATCGACAAGAGGACGATCAAATGTATCTACTGTCCAACAGAAGATATGGTTGCTGATTTATTAACAAAACCATTACCAGCTAGTAGAATCATAAAATTACGAAAGCATTGTGATTTAATGGAAATATAAATGAGGAGGAGTGTTGAACAAAGTTAATATTTACATTTATATTTACTAGTTATTTTATGTTTGACTCTAGTAATATTCTATATTCTTTTGTTCTTAGTGTAGTACACTTTCTGTTCTTTCACTTCTGTTTCTCTCCTCCTTGACACATGTGGAGGCTGGTGATCGTAGTTATCAATAAAATATATACTGAGAGTTATTTTGCTTGTCGACGTATCTTTTGTGCATCCCATACATTCTGACAATATTTACTTATCTTTTATTTTATTAACTTTCACAACAAATACTTCTTTTAACCATTTATGATTATTATCCAAAAATCTATCTCTTTTTCTGCTACAACTCTGCCACTTTATTTTAAATTTTGAAATAAAACGTTTTCTAATTTGATTTAAAATTTGTTTAATCTGATTTTCATCAAAATTCGGATAGTTTTGATGTAAAAAATTTTTTAAATTGTTCACTTGTTGACTGCATTTTATTAATTGATCGCACAAGATATTATAATTTATAGAAATAGTATCCATTTGTGTGAATATAAGATAACGAAGTATACGTGTGTATAGCTTGATAATTGGCAAACGTATGATGTCGCGAAAGGTTATATTGTAGGAATAGAAAAAAACCTTACAATATCAATTAAAGTCAGATGTTTTTATTATATTGTTGTGGGTCCAAAGAACCACAACCAATTATTAATAATAAAATATATATATATTAATAAAATATAAGAAAATATCTATTGCATATCAGATTAAGATATCTAATATTCAGTTTCCGGCTCATGCGAGACACCGGATAAATCGCGCAGCGAAAATTAAAACCTAATTCACTTTTTACGCGACAATGCTGACGAACGATCGAATTTCGTCAGCAAGTTAGATCGTTAAAACTGCAATCAAGTGCAGTTTCACATATATAAAATCGCCGTCGCGAGATCACGACGGCGGGTCTAAAACTATCAGTCACAAGAAACGGACGTATGTCCGTTGGGACCACAAATCTAGAAGAACGCGAATTATAACAATTCGTTAAAAGTGAATAAGAGTAACTTGGGGCTCCGTGATACTACACTAAGGCAAGGATTCCTGACGGAACCTAGATTACATAGAAGTAAGGGAATTTGTAATGAATCAAGAGATCAATAAATATGTGGAAGACTGTTTTTTATTAAAAAAAACGTCAAAGGATTATTCCCGGATTCCCGGCCTAACTCCTTGGCAGATCCCGAACCCGTGCCCTATCACCAAGGGCACAACAATATAGTTGCTAAGGAGATCCTGTTTTTTTGAAAAGATAGTTAACATTAGCTTTCCTGCTTCAAAAGACGAAATAGCGCAATTAAGCGCAGCCAAACTTTTTTTTTTATGTGTTTGTAAAGATATAAGGAATATCTAGAAAAAAAAATAGATCGAAGGTAAACGGAGCTAATGTAGAAAACTTTAAATGTTTAAAGGGTTACATTACTTTGAACCTGAAAAATCAACGTTATTTTTGGCAATTTTTTTTAGAAAAAATTATTAAATAAATATTAAATCTGTTATAAGTTTACTATTATACACATCTTAAAGTATACAGAAATTTTTTTTTTTTTTTATACAAAATGGCGATGCTGGAGCGGTGTTTATGATAGTCGGTTTTGAGAAACCGCTTAATCGGCGTGCAGGATAACTGCAATACCACTGCTGCATCACCACATCTTTGAAAAAAATTTCGAAGATTAAAATTTTAACATATAAGATTATTTTTATAAGATAAAAAAGCTACATTTTTAGACTTAATTATACCAGAAATAAACCTAGTAAAAAATATTTGAAAAATATACTTTTTTCCGCTCATATACCACTGTGCGACATGTCCAAATTTTCCTGTAGACTTTTTGATAAAACTGTTTCTCCGAATGCGTATTTATTATACATTATCTGAACATAATAAATCTTGCAAAAGTACTAGTAGTAGAAATATGAAACTTTTGAATATTTTACATCTATAAATTTTGTATAATATTTGATGATTTTTATATTTACAGTCTTATTTTTATAATACGCATTTATGCTTATGCATATGCGTTTGTGTGTTAACTTCTCACTTGTTTCTATTGCATTCACCTATTGCATTATATATTTCTATTTGATAAGTGTGCGTTTGATTTTGCATGTTGTGTACTGCAATATACCCAGATAGCACAGTGAATTCGCAAAGTATTCTTCAAAGTTTTCTTCTTTTCTGAATTGTAATTCTTTAGGAATTCATAGAAGAATACTATAAGAATGGTTTAAGAAGTTACATGCACCATGATTGGAATACTTGAAAATTTCTTAGAGTATTCATATAGTATTCTTCTATACCAACAGATTTATGCTTTATGAATTCAAAAAGAACAGTTTTAGAATAGATAAAGGATTACTTTATGAATTCAAAAGAAATAGTTTTAGAATTGAAAAAGGATTACTTTTTTGAAAGAATTGTAGATAGGGAAAAGTAAATATAAGATTATTGCTTTAAAAAAATTACTTTATTTATATACTTAAAAAAAAATACATATAAGTAATATGCATGTTGTTTAAAAAACAAACATATAATGATAAACACACATATACGTATAAAAATAATATAAACATAATTATCTATTTATAATATAATACATATAAATTGTAATATGTATTTATTATTTATAATGAATAAAAGGATTTTCCATTGGACACTTTTCAATGGTTCGTTTTTCATTTGAGATTTTATCCATATTAATTTCTTTTTCAAAGTTATAATTTTTACAACTAGTTAATTCGTCGATACTTTGACGTAAACGTCTATTTCGTTGCCATCTCGATAATTCAGTGAATGGTTTCACTCGACGTTTCATTTTTATTTGCAAAAATATGTACAATAATAGAAGTACTTACCTCTATTTTTTGTACTCTTTTTTTTGTACTCTATGATATTGCTTTGTTTTTAATTTAAGAGAGTTTGATAAATCTGTAAAAAATAATATATATGAAATTATATAACATTATAATCGAGACATAGAGAAAGAAAGGAATACAAAATTCAATAAATCATAGAATTATATATAGATTATTAAATTCATTGTTCATTATAGATTATTTATTATTGTTAATAGGAAGCCACTACAGATGACCTGATCTTTCAAATAAAATGAAATTATATAAAAAATAATGCGAGCTTGTTTGGAAATTCGTTACATGTCGTGAAACGTCGGAGCTTTCAAATTATGTTGGTCAATCTCAAAAATATCAACATATTTTCAAGGCTTTGACGTTTCACGACATGTAACAAATTTTCGAAAGCTTGCATTATTTTTTATGTAACTTTTATTTGTATAAACACTGAGGATGGTCGTAAAGACGAGCCGAAACGTTTGTTTTGTAAAATTCAACAATTAATAATTATATGAGCAATTGAGAATTATATTAGCTCGGGCTTATTCAGCTTTCTTTCCTTTTCATTTGTTAACAAAAAAAAGTTTTATAAAATTAATGTATTTCGACGACGTGTATATATGTAATAAAACAATGAAAATAAAAAATCTTACTGCACGCACGGACTTAGGAATATAGGGACAGAGCACAAAAGTTGCGGGGTGTTGGGAAAGACGAAAGGGGAATGATTAGTAACAACGCCACCTACTGTGTACCGTATTTTTTCTGTAACTACATTTTCACGCGCTAACCTAGCCTTGGCATATTTATGTACATTGTTACGTTATATTGTGAACGATAATATCAGCGAAAAACGAAATTTTCAGTTTTTTGGAAATAACTATATATTGTGCAAGCACAATGGTAAAATGTGCAATAAAAAACTGTTCCAACAAATCAGGAAGAAAAGCATGTAGCAATAAGGTAACATTTCATAGGTGAGTAAAAAATGTAGAAAAATAAATAATAGGTACCTTTCTTATAAATTAAAAATCAGTTAACAATAAAAAAAATAAAATATAATGAATGAATGAATGAATAATTTTATTGTTCCCCTTAGGGTTACAAGCTTTTCTTCTCGCCATACATTTCCTTACATCTATACTTAGTCTATACTTAGTCTATCCTTAATCCTATCTTAACCTAACCGCCTTTTGGAGCAGGAGCGTGAGCCATATGTGCCCACCCTCCTCCTCCCCTACCTATACACACACACATCTCGCCTCTGGGACTTCCGTTTCCATTGCTTTGTACATCTTTTATGTCCAACTACTTCGCCCCTTCTCCCTCCCTCTCTCTCTCTCTCTTTCTCTCTCTCACTCTCTCACTCTCTCTCTCTCTTTCTCTCTCTCTCTCTCTCTCCCTTTTTCTCTCTCTCTTTCCTTTTTCCTCTCTCTCTCTTTCCTTTTTTCTTTCATGCATCACTCTCTCCTTCACACATTCTCTCTTCCTCCTCCATATTTCCTTCCCTTTCCTCCTTCCCCTTTCTTTCTCTCTCTATCTCTTTCATCCACCGTTCCCCTTCTCCCTCCTCTCCTAATACCCATCCTACCGCCTCCTGCCAGCTTCCTCCTCCTTCCTTCCACTCTCTACACTCCTCCCATACGTGTTCCCATGTTTCCCTCTCTCCTCCACATAATCTGCATCTCCTTTTTTCCTCCTCCTCCCAGTACCTTCCCTCCCTTACTTCATTCCCCAACCTGAATCTTGCCACTCTCTTCCATCTGCTTTCACCCCATCCTTTTTTTAGGTAATCCGGTATCCCTTCCCCTTTTACTTCCTTGTACCATCTACTAAACCTCGATTCACTTATCTTTTCCCTTCTTTCCTTTCTCTGTTTCTCCTTGTCCCTCCTCTCTAATTCCTCATACCTCGCCTCTCCCTTCTCTTTCTTCTTCTCCACCTCCTCAATTGATATCTCCCTTTCCTCTAAGAACTTCCTCCTTTCTTCCTCCCATTCCGATCTCACTCTTCCCTCTTTGAATCTCTCTTTCATCTCCTCCCTACATTCCCTCGCTATCTCACTTCCCCTCCCCTCATCTAATCTTTTTTCAAACCCCCACGCCCTCCTTCCCGCTCTTCCCCTTAGTTTCTCCCTTTGTAGTTCCTCTCTCACCAAGTATCCTGGCGTCCTTGCCTCTACTCCCAGTACCCATCTTAAATATCTCTCCTCTGCCCTTTCCATTTCCTCTCTCTCCTTCCACCCCCATATCTCTACCCCATACCCCATCACCGTCCATACCAATTTATCAAATAACCATAACCTTCTCCCCCAATCCTTCCCGAATCTTCTTTTCCCTATCCCCCATACCTGCCCCATCACCGTTGTCGCTTTTCTCACCCTCTCCCTGATCTGTGCCCCCTGCCCTCCGTTTCTCTGTATTATGTATCCCAGATATCTAAACTCCTTCACCTCCTCAATTATCTTCCCTTTCCATCTCCATACCTTTTTCCTCCATCTCCCTCCCCCCTTTCTAAACCTCATGATCTTCGTCTTTTCGGTGTTCAGCTCTAACTTCTTCCTGTCCAAATATCTTTCTAACCTTTCCATCATGCCCTTCATCTCCTCCTCCTCCTCTGCTATCAAAACCATGTCGTCTGCATATACTAAGGAGTATATCTTGCGCCCTCTTAACTTTACTCCTCCCCATTTCACTTTCCCCATTTCCTCCTCTATATCTGCTAACATTACATTAAAGATTAGTGGGCTCAAAGGGCACCCCTGCCTCACTCCTCTCGCCGTCCAAAAGTTCCCCCCCTCCTCCCCTCCTACCCTTACTTTACTTTTCGTCTCCTTCAACACCTCCTCCACTCTTTCCACCAACCCTTCCCTTACCCCTCTCTCTCTCATTGCCCCCACTAATATTCCCCTATCCACCGAGTCGAATGCTGCCTTTAAATCTATAAACAGCGCCGTCATTTTTCCTTTCTTTTTTCCCAGCTGTCTGTTCACTAAATAATTTAAAACATATATATTGTCTAATGTCCCCATCCCTTCTCTGAAACCTGTCTGACTCTGTGGTACTATTCCCTTTTCTTCCACTTCCCTCCTTAGCCTCTCTGCCAACGTTATTGTATATATCTTGTAACATGAACTCATTAATGTCACCCCTCTGTAATCTTCCACTTTCTCTCCCTCTCCTTTCTTTCTGATCGGCACCACTCCTCCCTCCTTCCATCTCTCCGGCCATCCCTCCCCCTCCATACCCTGTTACACCAGCTCCAGACCCACTCTTCCACTTCTTCCCCTCCATATTTCCATGCTTCTCCTGGTATCCCGTCCACTCCCATTGCCTTCCCATTTCTTAGTTTTTTTATCGCCTCCTTTATTTCCTTTCTGCTGATCTCTTCTTCCTCCTCTCCCTCCCCTCCTTTCTTCCTTTCTCCCCCCTTTACTACTTTTCCTTCTGTCCCCCCCAGTAGCCTCATGAAGTACTCTTTCCACTCCTCCATTCCTATCCCATCATTTATCCTAGTTCTTCTTTTCCTTTCTCTATTTACTATTTCCCATACCTCATTCTCCCTTTTTACTTCCCTTGCTCTTTTTTCCCATCTTTCATTTTCCTCTTTCTTTTTCCTTTCACACGTTTCCTTATATTCCTTCTTCTTCTCTTTATACTCTTTCCCTTCTCCTCCTTTTCTTCTCCATCCTCTTAACTCCCTTCTTGCCTCCTTCTTCTTTTCCTCACATTCTCTGTCCCACCATCCCCTCCTCTTCCCCTCCTCTTTCCCCACGTCCCGCTCCACTTCCTTTATCGCCTCTTTCATCTTCCTCTCCATCCCTTCCCATTCTACCCTCATTTCTTCTTCCCCCGATTTTAACCCTTCCATCCTTTGTTTGAACTTTTTACACCCCTCCTCATTCCATACTCCTCTCCATATTTTTCCTTTTTCCCTACTCTCGTTCCTCTTCCCTTTTTGTCTTTGTCCCTCTCCCTTAACCCATACCCCCACTGGCTGGTGGTCTGACTCTATGTTGTCTCCCATCCCTAGCCCTTTTATCTTTCCCCTCGTATCCTCATCTGCTATTACGTAGTCTATTACCGTATTCCCTTTTCCTCCTGTGAACGTGTACTCTCCCTCCTCCTCACCCTCTATGCATCCATTCAGTATTCCCCATCCTCTTTCCTCCAAGAACTCCACCATCACCTTCCCCTCCCTATTCATCTTCCTATCCTTCGATTTCCCTCTCCCTCCTTCCTCCTTCCCTCCTCCTTCCTCTCCCTCTTTCCCTATCTCTATACCTCCTCCCTCCTCCCCTGTTCTCGCATTAAAGTCCCCCCCAATTATTGTACTCACTTCTACCTCCTTCTCCCCTACCCACTGTTCCATGCTCTGTAACATCTCCTCCATATTCCCATTAACGTATACCCCCACCACCCTCCATTTATGTTTTCCTTTTTTTATCCTTCCCACTATTATCCCTTCTCTCTCCGTTACTATTTTCCTCCCTTTGTCCAACATCTCTTTTCTTATCCCCATTACCATCCCTCCCATCGCCCTTCCTTTTTTATTTTTTCTTTCCGCCATTTGTACTCCCCACTCGTATCCTCTTGGTAACTTTTCTTTCACCCTTTCCCACCCTTTTTTATCCATCCATGTTTCTATCAGTACTATTACATCCCATTTCTTTAGTCCCTCCCAGAATTCTTTATCCTTATTTCCCACCCCTGCCACATTCCAGAAGGCTATTCTCCACTCCCTTTCCCTCCCGTCCTCTCGCCTCACCTTTCCGTCCCTTTCCCTTCTCTCTTCTATCCCATGCTTCCCTCCCTCCCCAATCTCCCTTCCCCCTGCCCCCCTACTTTTGTGCACCCTTTCCCGTCTCTTAGCACCTCCTCCTCCTCATCCCACTTCCACCATTGCCCATTTATTCTTACTCTCCCATATCCTATCCATACACTTTTCCCTTTCCTTTCCTCTTCCCTGGCTATCTCCTCCAATTTCCATCTCATCCTCCTTTCTTTCCATGTCCAGTCCTCTACTATTCTTTCCTTTCTACCCTTAAGCATTTTCTTTCTCTCCCATATCTCCTTCCTTTTCTCATCATTCTCCAGCCTTATCCCCACTATCTCTCTTCCTTTTTCTCTATCCTCCGCTATCCTCCATATCTCTTCTATCTTTACCTTCGCTTCTATAACCTTCATTAATTCTTCTACCGCTTCTTTCCTTTTCCCTTCCCTTACCTCTATTCCTTTTATTACCAAATTCCTTCTCCTCTCTTCCCTCTCTTTCCTTTCCATCCTCCTTTCTATCTCTTTTATTCTTATTTCTATTTTTCCTCCTTCTCCCTTCCCTTCTTTCCTTCCTCCTTCCCTCTCATTCTCTCCGTCTCTCTCTATCTCTTCTATTCTCCTTTCCAATCCCTTTATATGCCTTTTCATTTCCTCCCTCTCCTCCCTCCACCCCTCCTCCTTATCTCTAATCTCTTTCATTTCCTTCCTTATGTCTATTATTCCCTCCTTTACTTCTTCCTTCATCTGTCTCATTTCTTCCTTCCACTCCTCCAACCCCACCCTCATCACCTCCTTCATTACCCCCTCCATCTCCCTTTTCCATTTCCTCATCTCCTCCTCTCCCTTCTCTATCCCCTTCTGCTCTCCTTCTTTCTTTCCCTCTTCTTTCCCCGGTGACCTCGTTATCTTCTTACTTTTACTAAATATGCCTTTCTCCTCCTCTTCCCCCTTTTCCCATGCCTCTTCCCTCTTCCTCTTCCACATCTCCTCTATACACCCATAACTTCCGCGTCTAACTCTCCCCCCTCTCGCTTCTCTTAATCTCTCTTCCACTTCCAATTCCAATTTCCTTTCCATCCCGCTATGTCGCCACCTATCACCCTCACCTATTACCTTCTATCTTCTATGTGCTCCTCGCTCTTTCTCCTAATCCCGATCGTGTCCGTCTCTATATCCTATGTTCTATGCCTATCTATATAACTTCTTTTCCCTTGCCCTTTCCCTTTCTCTCTTTCACACCCTGCGCTCCCCCCACTCACACCCACTCTCTCTCACCTCCACTCTCTCCTCCACTCGCTCTTACTCCTCTTTTCACTCTCCTCTCGCTTCCCACGTCACTCCAAAAATTTCTCTCCACGCCACGTGTCGCACTCTATCGCACCGGAAACAGAAGTCCAAAATAAAAATATAATAATTGTGTTTTATACTCTTCAGTTATATTTTCCAAATTTTTGTAAACACTCAACTTTATTTTTTATATGCATGTATTTTAGATTTCCAAAATGTGAAGCCACGCGGAAAATATGGCTCACTAATATTGGATTAACCGAAGCAATGTTATCAAGTATACCAGTTTTATGTTCAGAACATTTTGAAAAAGAAGCGTTTGACAGAAGATCGGTAAATAGAGTTCACCTTAAACCAAACAGTATTCCATTTGTAAGTATACAATTGAGGCGTTATACCGAACAATGCTGTTCAGTTTATTATTGCAAATCAAATAATTCATTTACAGCCACATACTACTTTAATGGAAGTAAGTGATAACAATAATGAGACTGAAATCGAAATCGAAAATGCATCCAAAGAGTTTAGTGAAGAAGTTACTGTATCTTCTAATTTATCATATCCTTATAAGGTGGACCAACAGGAAATCACAGTTAATGTCAGTGAAGAAACATTTTCACCAAAACGATGCCGATTTGATGAGGAAGAAATAAGTGAGTATATAAATAAAATGTTAAATATAAATGTCATGTTTAAGCGAGTGTAAGTTAAGTAGGAATGAGTGATGTAAAATATTGAAATATAATATAAACTAATATTGAACTTATTATTGCAGAGACTGAGTCAGATATACAACATTGTCAAACAAAATCAACATCGATATCACCTAACCGATTTAAAGTGGACAAAGCAACAGCTGTTTCGCCTAATTTTCATTTTAACTCACCACGCAAAACTACGTTGCGGGAGATGTTGAAAGAGCAGGCACAACAACATTCGAAGACAGTATCAGCATTAAAGCAAAAAGTTCAGCGACAAGAGAAAAAAATTGCTTCAATAGTAGAGATACTACATACTTTGCAAGAAAAGTATTTGGATGAACATCAAGTGGATATCTTGAAAGATATCAGTTCTTCTAATGCCCATTTCTTAAAACGAGCCATTAAAAAAGGTAAGAAAGAGACAGTTCCGCAAATTTATTCACCTGAATTGAGATTGTTTGCATTGACATTGCATTATTACTCACCTAAGGCTTATAATTATGTTCGTAACTATTTTAATTCTTGCCTACCTCATGTAAAAACACTTTCTCGATGGTACCAATGTATCGATGGCAATCCTGGTTTTTGTTTTGAAGCTTTTGAAAGTATAAGGGAACGTGCTAAAAATACTCCTTACGCTTTAATAGGCACATTAATGTTTGATGAAATGTCTATTAGACAGCATATTGAGTATGATGGGAAACAGTTTTGCGGTTATACTGATATGGGTACAAATATTGAAAGTGATAAAGAATGCCTAGCGAAAGACGCTTTGGTTTTTTTATTTGTTTGCATGAATGGTGCATGGAAAATACCTATTGGGTACTTTTTTATAAATGGTATAAATGCAGAACAGAAGCGAAATCTCGTTTTACAAGCCTTAACAATGTTGCATGAAGCTTCTATAAAAGTAAAATGCTTAACATTTGATGGAGCACCTATTAATATTGCTATGGCTAAATTGTTACAGAAGAATCTACTAAATTTTGATATGTTACAGACATGGTTTTCTCATCCCGTGACCAAAGAGAAAGTGTTTATCTTTCTTGATCCTTGTCATGCAATAAAATTAATTCGTAACGCTTTTGGCGATATGAAATGGTTTTTAAATGAACGCGGGGAACACATTTCGTGGAAATTCATTCAGCTATTATACGAATTTCAAGAAAAGGAAGGATTACATTTAGGTAATAAACTTAGACAAACGCACATCAATTATCATTTACAAAAAATGAAAGTACGATTTGCTGCTCAGGTTTTCAGTAAATCTGTAGCTGATGCATTGAAAGTATGCGAAAAAGACCTACAATTACATGAATTTCAAAATTCTGCGGCAACTTCGGAATTTATAAATATTTTCAACGATCTCTTTGATATATTCAATTCAAAAAATCTTAGATCAGTCGGATTCAAAAAAGCAATTAATTTAGAAAACAGTACAGCTATTATACAAAAATTAAATGAATGTAAAGCATACATTTTTGGTTTAAGAACCACGGATGAAAAATTGGTAGTTCAGAGTAGGCGTAAAATGGGCTTTTTAGGATTTATATTATGCATTGAAAGTTTAAAAGGTTTATTTCAGGATGTGTGCAGAGATAGTACCGAATTTAAATACATTCCGACTTATAAAATATCTCAGGACCATATCGAATTGTATTTTGGATGCATTCGTTTATGTGGAGGGAGCAATAACAACCCTACCGCTAGACAATTTAAGAGCGCTTTCAAAAAAACTTTAATTCATTCCGAATTGAGATCAAGTAATGGAAATTGCATCGAATTAGAAAAAATCTCTATTCTACATGTAACAGTCAAAAAAAGCCCATCGCAAATCATTAATTGTTCAACTCCGACAGTAAAAATGCTGAATTATACAACCAACAAATCGACTATAATTAACGATCACAGCTATTATCCAGACATTAGAGTAGTTTCCGAATTTTCTGAGCGAATCATTGCGTACATTGCAGGATTTGTCATTAGAAAATTGAAGGCATCAATTTATTGTGAAATATGTATTGCAGCATTATACGGAGATCATGATTGTTTGCGGAACGGTTTAATTAAGCAAAAAACTCGTGGTGTATTAATATATCCATCCCAAGATACATTTAAGATTTGTCGATTGGCTGAAAATGTTATTAAACAAGCATTATATGAATCAGGAGGTAAATTTATGTTAAAACGTTTTAATGGGGATTAGCTTTTGACTGCTGTACTATTTCATATCAAAGATAATCGTACTATTTTTGATAATTTAGTACATCATTCAAATGATCAATCTCCATTTGAAAATCACAGGATACAGCTGTGCAAAGCGGTGGCCCAAAAATATATAAAAATAAGATTATTTTATGTAGGATTAAAGTCAAATGATTCAGCGAAAAGCGAAAGACACAAATTAAATAAACTTGTTCTTTTCAAAGGCATGTAAAAAATGTATTTTAAATATGACAAATTATAATAAATATCTTATAAAAAATTCATATGTATTTATTTATTGTTATTATTTTTTCGAATACTAATATTATTTCCTAAATTTCTATTTCCCTTATACAATTTCAATATTAAGAAGTATCTATCAACGTACATACACGATACAAATAAAACTGTTCAATTATATAGGCCATCGCACATAAAATGACAACTGCATATGCATAGCATAACACCGTCTTGACCAATGAGCATTCAAGTGAGTGATCTATGACGCCTTTATACTAGATGCTATACTAGATGCTTGGTTGAAACGATTTTATGCTATGCATATGCAGTTATGTCATTTTGTGTGCGATGTCCTTATCAATTTGAAGGTTGGCGGGTTTGTTAGTTTGCGTGCACAGTAGGAGGCGCTGAACTTATACTCCCCTCTTCCGTTTCCCGCAACACCAAATCGGCCTACAAACTGGCCTGGTGCTCTGTCCCTATATTCCTAAATCCGTGACTGCACGCAATTATTTTAAGGTTATATAGTATAAGAATTCAACCGTACTTACATTCAATATAAATTGTCCGTTTTTATATATTGCAGTGGCACAGAACATACAAACGTGACTGCTCGGTAGAACACACTATACCACACTATACGAAATGAATCGGAAGAAGCATTTTGCGCTTTACACATGTAAAATGTAAGAAACGTTTCTCGCTTGTACTCGCGGAGGTCGCACAGTAACGAATGATCTAATAGCTCCATCTGGTCGAAATCAAAATAAATAATATATTTCCTCATGAATTCTCGAAGTATTCAAAATACTGAATCGCAAAGTATTCATTATAAGGAATTCTTGGGGAATATTTCAAAACAACTAATTGCAGTTAATTTTTTTAGAATTCTTCAGGTATACATTTTTCTAATTCTGTATGACTTCTTTAAAATGAATTCTTTATGAACTTCTATTCATCTCTGTGCTATCTGGGTATATAGTATTATTAAATATGTTTCATATTAATGCTTTAAGATGCTTTGCTTATTTTGCTTATTAATAACATTTTATTTTAATAGCTTATTTTATTAATTATATTTTGTAAATTTTATAATATTTTTTAATTGCAAAGGTTTATAAGTTAGTGCTTTAATATAATTTTATGTTTTAATTCTTCCTACTGTACTATATTTTTATTAGATAAGTGCACACTATTTTATTTTATTGCATGTGTGTGCTGTAACATATAGTTTATTAGTATAGTTTATTAAATATGTATACTATAATTGTTATAATTTTAAATTATTATTTCTCTAGGATTGAACAAGCAAGCGAAATCAAGAATTGAAGAAAACAATTAATTTATTGTAATAGATAAAGATTTTCTCTTTCACTTTTTCTCTATTTTTTTTATTCATACCGAGGTGGATCGAGTAGCTGAGGTATGGACAATTGATAGAGTTGAAGAAGAAAGAGTTAAAATAATTTATGACTTATATTAAACATTATATATTTCTTATATCTTGTAACTTTGCAAATGTTTGTAAGTTTGTAAGTTTTATAGTTTAAGAAAATATTTGATTAATATTAAATTTTAATATAGATTACTTTTATTTTAATTGCAAAATAAAATACTTATTATAAAATGTAGTATATTATTGAAAAATACATTTTCATTTTGCTTAATAAATATTGTATTACAATTAATAAATAAACATATTGTATTATAAATTAATATTGTATTATAATTGTGTTTTCCTTTATTAATAAATTATTAAGTATATAAATATATATATATTATTATTAATTTATTAATTTTTGTTATTTATATTTATGTATGGCATATATTTCATTATTATTTGCTTTCTCTCTAATATACATTTACATTATATTATATATTATTTTACAAATCTTGCAACTTTTTTATTTTTTACTGTATATTACATTAATAACAATTTATTTTTATAATAATAAAACATAATTTCTATTAAAATTCGTTTTTTTTAGATTTAGAAATAAGTGGGAAAGAGAAAAAAAACAAAGCAAGGAGAAAAAGTGAGAAGGAAGTTCAGATGGCAGTACTGGATTTACTCGCTGACTTCGCGCATGCGCACTCATTTTAGGCTTCATAAACATCAAAGGTGCTGACACAGAGTTGCGCTACTGTATATACTGTGCCCGTGTGATGTCCCGACAATGGTAAAATTCAAAAAACAGAACATTATTAAAGAGATCTGTACAAGTCCATCTAAAATTCATCCAAAGAGCAAGATTGAAGTTATGATTAGTGTTAACTGTATTATTAGTTATAAAAATATTAATTATACTATAGCTATAAGAATACTGCATAATTGAACAATGCATTGAACAAATAAGTGAAGAGATAAGAATAAAATAAGCAAAGGTTACCAGACACCCATCTTATCCGTCGGCTATCTTCTATAAACGAAAACGAGCTGCATATCAACTTCCAGCCAAACGATATTCCAACGTATCAAGAAGCCGATGTGACGATTAAAAATCTATGCGATACTCTCGAGGGCCTACTCCCCACCACAAGAGGACCAACGTACATCATCGCTCGTGAGACAGTTCTCTTCCAGCAGACTCACTGTTAGGTCATATTAAGTTCTACATACTATTTTTCTCTGCATTGTTCAGTTGAAAACACTGAGTTATTTGGTTTATATTTAGCAGTGTAATATCTGCATTATTAAGACGTATCTATAAGGCTTTGTTCCTAATTAAAATTAGGTAAGCTAATTTAATCTATTTTATTTGATTTTATTCATATCCTTTTCATACGATAGATTGTTACCTCCTGTATCCCTAGTAAACCCGGTGAATGCAGGGTGACTAAAAAATAAGGAGACATTTCAAATTTCGCGCTAATAGTCGATATTACAGAATTCTCTACACACGTCTAGTGACCAGACGTAACACCCGTGTCCCGCCGAGCATACAATCTTGAAGAAGAAGAGCAGTGTTGCGCCCGTACTATTTCGCCGCTGATGCTGTGTGTGTTACAGCTGACGGACCACTGATCGATAATATCGATCGGTCATTAGAGAGTTGAAGCCAAATGGCATTTATTAATAATCTTTCTTATATTCGTTGTCAAGACAACGAATATTGATTAACAGTTTAAAGGGTCTCTATGACAGTTATAAACAAACTGTCATATGTCAGATCTGAGATAGCTGTCAGCTCGAGCGGACGTTTATGATAGCTCCGGTCTTTAAATCATATTTCCGGTTTCTTATTGTAAAGTTCTGTGTTGTTTATTAAAGTGTTCTCTGTTTATTCGAAGTGTTGTGTTGTGTTGCTTGATTTCGTGAGTTTCGTTGTCGTGCGTGAAATACCGGTCCGCGGACGCACACACACAACAATATTTTATAGTTTATGTAAAATTATGTCAAATTAAAGTATAAAATATCTTGTAAACCATTCAATTTTTGGTCATCCTAGTTTTATAACTTTTTACGACAAATATTATGAGAAATCGATTTATATAAAAAAATTAAAGTGGTTTCATTTAAAAAAATAAAAATGACCTTTAAATCTCAGAAGCGCTTCCATCCAAGGTCAAACAAATATCCTTATATTTTTTCCCTCTCCAAATCCTACAACTTTTATTTAAAAAATTTTTTTATTTAACTCGGTGTTTCTGAGATATTTGAGTGGATTGTTTAAAATGGGACACCTTGTATTTCTCATTACTCTTGATAGCATTGCAGGCATAATAAATACAAAATATATTTTGTATTTATAAAAAATTATAAAGTAAGTAATTTTCCCAACTCGCCAATATACGCGCAACGCGCAAAAGTACAAGTACAGTGAGTATACAAAGTACAGTAAGTATATAGATACAAAAATATAGTGTCAACTACTGTAAATTATTTTAACCTGTAAATAACAGGTGTAAAAAAAAGTGGTACAATAAGGCTCCAGGCGACGATCCACTTAAAAAAAAATCGAACGCGCCATAAGTGGAACCTCAAAGGTGGTGCGGAAGACCACTACTTATTAATAGTACTAATAAAATTACCAATCTATATCTATTTGACTGCATTTTTAATATGCTACTGTGTTTCTCCACTAATCTCCACAGTACATGTATATGTAGTTACTGCAGTAATCTTGCTAATATGCAGTAGTTTAAAATAAATAATTAAAAGCTTTGCAGGCGTGTAATCTTTCATGTTGATAAATGTAAAATAACAAGCATGGCTAAACGAGTAAGGCGAATGGCAAGAATATTAAAAATCTCGTGTTTGAAAACTGTGATTTTGTAACTTTTTTTCCTTTTTTAATATTTATTTTAAGTAAATTATTAGATAATGTTTTTGGCTAAAAGAAATTATTTTATCTTTATTAAAAATATTCACATATGTTAAATTAGCACTTTGTTGCAACATTGTAAAATAACTTCATTTTTCTATTAACAATAGCAGATCTGTATTATTTCTAAAATTGTTAGTTTAATATATGCGAATATTAATAATAAATAGAAAATATTATTTTTTTGGGCAAAAAAATATTATCTAATAATTTACTATGTTAGAAACAAATGTGGAAAAAAGAAAAAAAAGTTGCACGAAGCAGGTCTCGAACAGGTAATCTCTAATATTCCAGCCACTCGCCTCAGAATTTCTTTTCTGAATCAGAAACGCTTGCTTTTAACATGCAAGTAGCATGCATTTATCGTCTGTTGTATCGGCTCGGTGGAAGGGAGACGTTCGCTCTCTTCCATTGGTTGAACGGCCGAGCTCACACGGATACGTGACGTAGCGCTTCTGTAAGGTTGTGTGAGGCAGCGGAGCCGGGACCGCTGTGGGAAATATCGCATCACTGATCGGCGGTTTCGGCGGCGGGCCCCCACTAACGGAATTTCAGAACGGTCGGATGTGGGGGTCCGTTCGGCGATTGACCGCCGTTGTTTTTGATGAAGCTTTATCGGCGCTCAATCAGTGTTGCGATATGGGACCGGTTGTATGCGCATGTGCGGCTCTGCGCATGTGCGGTGATGGAGATCCAGTGCCGTTATATGTTATGTGTTGACTGTATGGCGGGACGTTTTGACATGAGAAGGTCTGGTGACTACAAATAAGGTAAGATTTATTTATTTACAAGCATGGAATCTACGGAGCCAGCAGCTAAAAAACCAAGAAGTAAAAAATTTCAATCAATTTCAAAAAATTTAGAAATATTTTTAATGTAGCGGGGTAACGGTGCCTTGTTTAATTTGTATGAGACACTGTACTGACGCCGTATTGCCGCACATGCGCATACAACCGGTCCCATATCGCAACACTGCGCTCAATGCGCCCTTGGTGGGCTACGGACGATGGACGGTCCGTAGCCGTAACGATGCAGCTTGCGGGCTGCACCGTTACAATACACTTATGAGAACTCGTGCAGTTCTGGCCTGTACTGGCAGCACAGATGTCTATACTAGTACTAGATTGCTAACTTTAGGCTTTGACGTATGGAAAAACTGAGGGTGGCAAGATTTCCGGTTTCGGCCATGACACCCTACAACAAAATGGCCGCTCAACAACTGCTCAACAACTGCTCAACAACTGCTCAACAACTGCTCAGCAACTGCTCAACAACTGCTCAATAACTGCTCAACAACTGCTCGGCATCTTTCAAGAATTTTTACAATATTATCAATTTGTATCACCACGCCGGGTATCACATGTGCATACGCACGTACAGATATAAGGCCATCACACACAAAATGACATAACTGCATATGCATAGCATAAGACCGTCTCGACCAATAAACATGCTATGTAAATCAATATGGCACCTTTATGCTAGATGTTCATTGGTCGAGACGGTCTTATGCTATGCATATGCAGTTATGTCATTTTGTGTGTGAGGGCCACAGATGTCTATACTAGTACTAGATCGCTAACTTCGTCAAAAGAGCTGAGGCCGGCAGGATTTCCGGTTTCGGCCATGACACCCTACAACAAAATAGCGACAATGCGTGTGTAATGTGTATAGGCCCTCACACACAAAATGACATAACTGCATATGAATAGCATAAGACCGTCTCGACCAATGAACATCTAGCATAAAGGTGCCATATTGATTTACATAGCATGTTCATTGTTCGAGACGGTCTTATACTATGCATATGCAGTTATGTCATTTTGTGTGTGATGGCCTTATATATGTACGTGCGTATGCACATGTGATACCCGGCGTGGCGATACAAATTGATAATATTGTAAAAATTCTTGAAAGATGCCGAGCAGTTGTTGAGCAGTTGTTGAGCAGTTGTTGAGCAGTTGCTGAGCAGTTGTTGAGCAGTTGTTGAGCAGTTGTTGAGCGGCCATTTTGTTGTAGGGTGTCATGGCCGAAACCGGAAATCCTGCCAGCCTCAGTTTTTCCATACGTCAAAGCCTAAAGTTAGCGATCTAGTACTAGTATAGACATCTGTGGTGAGGGCCTATACCACGGACTAAAGCCGAGAGCACAAGCTTTTACATAAAGCATAACGCATAAGCATAAGGAAATTGATTGGTCTATATATAAGCATAAGCAAATGCATAAGGAAATGGACCAATCAATTTTCTTATGCTTATGCGTTATGCTTTATGCAAAAGTCTGTGCTCCGGCCATAAGGAATAGAGGGACTGAGTCTAAAGTCCTAGTTTAGGCGAGAGGGGATGGTAACTCAAGCGTGCGGGGGGGACTGCTTTCCGCCATATTAATGTAGCGATTCTCACACAGAGATTCTGTGTCTGTGACATGGTTACACTCGTGTAGTGGTGCCACTAGACATAACGAGTGACAAGCATAAAGAGATTAGGCGATTTTATTATTGTTGTATTATAAATTTTATAAAATACTTTAACTTTTATTACTCTGAGGTTCTGCATACAGTAGACAAAATATTAGAAATAGCAATAAACATTTAATATTAAAAAGAGAAATTATTTTACAAGAGATTATCTAACAAGAGAATAAAATATATTAATTAGTTCCAATTCTTATTTCTTAATTTATGCATTAATTTTTTCTATTCTTTTTATTTTTAAAATAAATAATTCCAATTTCTTATTTCTAATATTTAATAATTATTTCTATTTCTATTTTCTATTTTGTTTATTGTGCGCAGGATCTGACTTTCATTTCTCACATATACGCAAATAGTGAGTTCTATGTGTGGTGATTACTAAACGAATATGGCGGCCCCCCCCCGCCGCAAACATGCTCCCCCGGTACAGCTTGTGCACCGTCCCATGGACATAGGAATATAGGGACGGAGCGTAAACTTGGTTGATAGACGAGAGGAGTGAAGCCAAAATGCGGGGGGGTCCGCCATGATACTGTGCCTGAATCTGATTGGTTATCGTTATACGTATGCTGTTGTTATTATACACTAGGTAATGCATTTCGTCTAAGTCGAGTTATCAAACATGTTCTGTCAAAGAATTTCTTTTCAAAGTGGACAGAGCAAATACAAGCTGTACTTGGGATAGATGATGAATTTATTTCCAAAATATCTAACCACAATGTACGAGTTTTAGGATCTTTGGGAAAACTAAGAAAAAAAAACAATATTTTTAACAACTTATACTCTTAAAATAAAATATATAATATTATTTTAAACATATAATATTAACTTTAATATGAATAAATAATTTCAATACCTGTGAAATGTTATTTTTACATTATTTCTGCTATTACTTTGTTTCCAATTTTGATAGTCGGATCTATTTTTACAAGACTGTACAAAACACTGCACCATTTTTTATATTCACAAAATATATTTAAAATAACAATTTTAATTAATGTTTTTTCTTGATATAACTTCAAATGCTCATTATATCTGCCCAAATTGCATAATATTTTTGCGTCGAATAATGACCAATTGCACTTGCGTCAAATAGTAGCCAATCAAAAATATGCACAGTTTACCTCGTCCCCTTCCTTCAGTGATTTTCCTCTCGCGACGTTAGGCTGGCGTCACATAGAACCCGTAATCCGTAATCCGCACCGGAAGTCCGCAAAAGTTACTAGGGATTGCGTCCGTAACGTTACGTATGTTTTTTCTCCTTGTGTCCCATGGAGCCGTAAATACATACGTAACGGTATTACTATTTTTTATTTAACAAATTATAATTGTTTATTTGTATTTTATTCATAAGAAAACTACAGAATATATTATAATTTTAACAAAAATTTTAATTAAATCGTCAAATTTAGTTAAATAAATAAAATTAAAAAAAGCATTACTAGTAATAAATAGTAACTTTTAGTAACTTTTACGGAAATTTCATGGAATTACGGCTCCATGGGACACAAGGAGATAAAACACACGTAACGTTACGGACGCAATCCCTAGTAACTTTTGCGGACTTTCGGTGCGGATTACGGATTACGGGTTCTATGTGACGCCGGCCTTACACTCTGACCCTATATTCCTAGGTCCATGCACATTGGAAGTCGCACGATACTTACATCGCGCTTGCGCAAACTAATAGCCAATCAAATTTAGGCACACTTTACCTCATCGCACCGTCCCGCAGTAGCTTCCCCCCCCCCGCAACGATATGCTCGGTCCTATATTCCTATGTCTATGCACTGTCCCTCTATTCCTTAGTCCGTGGCCTATACACATTAAGCCCCTTACACAATGCCAGGCAACAGGCAAGAGGAATAGAGAATAATGTAAGAAAGAAAAAGAGAGAAATAGCTTTTCTCTCTTTCTCTTGTATGTTATTTCCTGTTCTTATTGCCTGTTGCCTGGCATTGTGTAAGGGGCTTTACACACGCATTGTCGCCATTTTGTTGTAGGGTGTCATGGCCGAAACCGGAAATCCTGTCGGCCTCAGCTCTTTTGACGAAGTTAGCGATCTAGTACTAGTATAGACATCTGTGGTGTTATGGCACTGTAACAGACATGATAAAGCGAGAATCAGGATGGATGCACGGTTGAGAGAAAGAGAAAACACGAAAAGCATAGACATTATAGAAGTACTTAAGAGGACTAGAACACATACGCAGAAATATATAAATTTATTAAGACAATAGGGAAAGTAATATAAAAGACAGTAATAAAAGAACAAACATTTAAGTGTGCGAGCCCATGTGCTATATAACTCAATAGGAGAGTTGAAGGCACGCCGTGACAAATCACGACATATATCCTCCAACCAGAGGATAACCTTAAAAAAAAAAAAAAAAACTCAGCTCAGCGACAAAGGCGAGAGGGCAAGGAGTGGGGGAATGGAACAAAAATGGCGGAGACGTAAGCAAACGTGAGAATACTCACGTTTTATAGTGCCTTAAAGTGTTTACGATAATTCAAGTTCGAGTTAGTTTCACTAGGACCGACAATGAGATATACATAACCATCTAGAACCTTTATGATTTATGACAACTCGACGCTGTCTTGTATTGCTTGAGTTAAATTCATTGAATTTGTTGAGTTTAATAAATATAATTATATACATATATATATAATTATATCTATTAAAGAGGTATACCAACATACATACCAACATTATTTGTTTCTTTCATAGACTGATTTGCAGTTGACATTTTTTTATTACAATAAAATTTGCTCTATAAACACCCTTAGGGTGTTTACGATAATTCAAGTTCGAGTTAGTTTCACTAGGACCGAAAAATGAGATAGACATAACCATCTAGAACCTTTATGATTTATGACAACTCGACGCTTTCTTGTATTGCTTGAGTTAAATTAATTGAATTTGTTGAGTTTATAGAGCAAATTTTATTGTAATAAAAAAATGTCAACTGCAAATCAGTCTATGAAAGAAACAAATAATGTTGGTATGTATATTGGTATACCTCTTTAATAGATATAATTATATATATATATGTATATAATTATATTTATTAAACTCAACAAATTCAATGAATTTAACTCAAGCAATACAAGACAGCGTCGAGTTGTCATAAATCATAAAGGTTCTAGATGGTTATGTATATCTCATTTTTCGGTCCTAGTGAAACTAACTCGAACTTGAATTATCGTAAACACCCTTATAGCGTTTTCGAATAAACGGGGTTTGAACGATCTAGGGTTGATCAATTACTATTTTACTATAAATGCAAGTCTTTCATTGGTGGAGAGGTTGCAATGACGTCATTAACCAATCTTGGGTCGTTCAAATCCTGTATAATCGAAAACGCTATTAGTTACACTGGGTCTTGAGCAAGAACAAGCAGTGCAGGGCAGTGCGAGAATCGGGTAAGTTGATAATGGTGGGAAATTAAAAAAGTACACATAACCTATTAAAAATATTAAAGTAACCTATTTAATATCAAAGTAATTAATAATTCTCTTAAAATTAAATTATAAGCACTGAAATTGTACTAATAATCTGAATTTCAGAAAATTAAGTTGTGATAGTACTAACTTTTATTAAATGTGAAAAGTTTTATCTTTTTAGAGAAGCTAAATGTATATAAAAGTTTTTTATGCTGTATTTGTGTAACATAAAATTATACTTATTGTTAATAATAATTGTAAATTTACATAACAGCTGAAAAATATGTATATATATGTGAAAGATTTAATTAAATATTATCTTTAAAGCTTTGTTTCTATCTAAAAATGATATATACTTTGTAAAGACATAAATATTTTTAACACTCTAAATCAGCGCTCGGAATTAGTTGCACATTTCGGGCCGATTCCCGAGACGACGCCTCCTGTTCTCCCACTACCGCTCGGCCGCTGGCGGTCGAGCCGCCGATAGCTCTGGCGCAGGAGCGTTTTATATAAGAAATAGGCTGGGTTGTTGAGGCACCTCTCAGAAAATAGTAATATTTTCTTTGCTACATAAATAATGTTTATTTTCATTAATAATTAAATATATATATATTATGTATTAATAAAAATAAACATTATTTATGTAGTGAAGAAAATGTTACAATTTCCCGAAAGATGCCTAAACAATCCAGCCTATTTCTAATATAAAACGCTCCTGAGCCAGAGCTATCGGCGGCTCGGCCGCCAGCGGCCGAGCGGTAGTGGGGGAACAGGAGGCGTTGTCTCGGAAATCGGCCCGAAATGTGCAACTAATTCCGAGCGCTGCTCTAAATCGATATCCTACTATCCTCGATAATCGAAAATGCATGATAAAATCCAAATTGTCATAATTATGAACAATATTTTTTATTTAATTATTTTTTTTGACACGTACTTTTGTATCATTCAAAAAATTGGATGTAATAATCGTAACTTATCAAAATTAAAAAAAAAAAAAATAGTTACTAGATTAAATTAGATTAAATTTCCAAAAAATTTTAATTTTATTAATATATAACAATAAATAATAATATATCGCACATAAAATACATGTCTTACCATCGTCATCGTCATCTAAAAGAGGTATAAATGGTGGCATTAGATTTATATTTTTTTTATCCGAAGAATCTAATAATTTATTCAATATTACGCGGTGCGTCATGTTGATCACTGCACTGAAACGTTCTTTATACTTATAGCGTTTTCGAGTAAACGGGGTTTGAACGACCCAAGATTGGTTAATGACGTCATTGCAACCTCTCCACCAATGAAAGACTTGCATTTATAGTAAAATAGTGATTGATCAACCCTAGATCGTTCAAACCTCGTTTATTCGAAAACGCTATTATTTACACTAACTTGTCCCCGCTTGCACTATTTCAAATCAGTTCAGTGCAGTATGAACTCAGTGCAGCAATAAAGAACAAACCTTATGCTCTTCTGCTGTGTCGAACCGGACCGTAGCGTGTCATTGTTGGAAAGCACCAAGATCTATAGAGAGAAGGTTACCTCATGCGCAAAGAGGGACGAGCGGCAAGAGGGGCACATGCTGAGCGGGGCGAGCGACAAGAGGGCCAAATGCTGAGCGGGGCGAGCGGCAAGAGGGGCAATGATGATCTCATCGTCAAACAATAGCTGTCTCTCTCGCACGCTTTAGTGTTTTCTCTCTCGCTTCTTTAATATAGAAATGCTTTGAGTTTTTATCAAAAAAATACTTTTATTTTGTAAAATATTGATAGCACTAAAAATTGCGTAATAAAAATTGAAAAGTAAATTAGAAAGGCGCTATAAATTACATATATTGCAAATTATAGCGCTAGATATTTAACGTTTATAATGTTAAATATCGCTGCAACAGATGCATTTGTAATATAGTATATAATATAATATATAAAATAAAATATAATTTGGGATATACACAAAAAACATTATTTGTAAAGTAGTAAAATAAAAGAAAAAATAGTACATATTTAAAAATTAGTTTTAAAATAATATTTACTGTTTATATGCATTATTTACAAAAAAAATACTATAAAGAAATTTATTTTTTATATTTAATTGTGAAAACCTCAAAAATTGTCAAGAAATTGTAACTGAAATTCATAAATGTAAGTACAATTCTAGGATAATATAAAAAGCATCATACACAAATTTATTATGATACAAACTTAAATAATGAAATTGTAATATATGTTTCAACATTGCAAATGTGAATATTTATATGATAAAATTTACAAAGTGTTAACAATTTTCAAATATTTGCTTATAAAATATTATTGAAATGTTTCTGTTGAAATCTTAAAATAATTCTTTAAAACAAATATGATGGGGTATATATTAGAGATCATTAAATATGCGGCAACATTGTGATTATAAAATTTTATAAGTATCTATAATAAAAATTAAGTATAATAAATATAATAGGTATATAAGTATAATAATAAAATTTTTATAAGTATCTATAATAATAAAAATACATATATGTTGTATTAATCTGTTAATATAAAAAAATTATTAATTAATTTAACGCAAATAAATTTCTTTATATTAACAGATTAATACAACATATATGTATTTTTATTATTATAGATACTTATAAAAATTTTATTATTATACTTATATACCTATTATATTTATTATACTTAATTTTTATTATAGATACTTATAAAATTTTATAATCACAATGTTGCCGCATATTTAATGATCTCTAATATATACCCCATCATATTTGTTTTAAAGAATTATTTTAAGATTTCAACAGAAACATTTCAATAATATTTTATAAGCAAATATTTGAAAATTGTTAACACTTTGTAAATTTTATCATATAAATATTCACATTTGCAATGTTGAAACATATATTACAATTTCATTATTTAAGTTTGTATCATAATAAATTTGTGTATGATGCTTTTTATATTATCCTAGAATTGTACTTACATTTATGAATTTCAGTTACAATTTCTTGACAATTTTTGAGGTTTTCACAATTAAATATAAAAAATAAATTTCTTTATAGTATTTTTTTTGTAAATAATGCATATAAACAGTAAATATTATTTTAAAACTAATTTTTAAATATGTACTATTTTTTCTTTTATTTTACTACTTTACAAATAATGTTTTTTGTGTATATCCCAAATTATATTTTATTTTATATATTATATTATATACTATATTACAAATGCATCTGTTGCAGCGATATTTAACATTATAAACGTTAAATATCTAGCGCTATAATTTGCAATATATGTAATTTATAGCGCCTTTCTAATTTACTTTTCAATTTTTATTACGCAATTTTTAGTGCTATCAATATTTTACAAAATAAAAGTATTTTTTTGATAAAAACTCAAAGCATTTCTATATTAAAGAAGCGAGAGAGAAAACACTAAAGCGTGCGAGAGAGACAGCTATTGTTTGACGATGAGATCATCATTGCCCCTCTTGCCGCTCGCCCCGCTCAGCATTTGGCCCTCTTGTCGCTCGCCCCGCTCAGCATGTGCCCCTCTTGCCGCTCGTCCCTCTTTGCGCATGAGGTAACCTTCTCTCTATAGATCTTGGTGCTTTCCAACAATGACACGCTACGGTCCGGTTCGACACAGCAGAAGAGCATAAGGTTTGTTCTTTATTGCTGCACTGAGTTCATACTGCACTGAACTGATTTGAAATAGTGCAAGCGGGGACAAGTTAGTGTAAATAATAGCGTTTTCGAATAAACGAGGTTTGAACGATCTAGGGTTGATCAATCACTATTTTACTATAAATGCAAGTCTTTCATTGGTGGAGAGGTTGCAATGACGTCATTAACCAATCTTGGGTCGTTCAAACCCCGTTTACTCGAAAACGCTATAAGTATAAAGAACGTTTCAGTGCAGTGATCAACATGACGCACCGCGTAATATTGAATAAATTATTAGATTCTTCGGATAAAAAAAATATAAATCTAATGCCACCATTTATACCTCTTTTAGATGACGATGACGATGGTAAGACATGTATTTTATGTGCGATATATTATTATTTATTGTTATATATTAATAAAATTAAAATTTTTTGGAAATTTAATCTAATTTAATCTAGTAACTATTTTTTTTTTTTTTAATTTTGATAAGTTACGATTATTACATCCAATTTTTTGAATGATACAAAAGTACGTGTCAAAAAAAATAATTAAATAAAAAATATTGTTCATAATTATGACAATTTGGATTTTATCATGCATTTTCGATTATCGAGGATAGTAGGATATCGATTTAGAGTGTTAAAAATATTTATGTCTTTACAAAGTATATATCATTTTTAGATAGAAACAAAGCTTTAAAGATAATATTTAATTAAATCTTTCACATATATATACATATTTTTCAGCTGTTATGTAAATTTACAATTATTATTAACAATAAGTATAATTTTATGTTACACAAATACAGCATAAAAAACTTTTATATACATTTAGCTTCTCTAAAAAGATAAAACTTTTCACATTTAATAAAAGTTAGTACTATCACAACTTGATTTTCTGAAATTCAGATTATTAGTACAATTTCAGTGCTTATAATTTAATTTTAAGAGAATTATTAATTACTTTGATATTAAATAGGTTACTTTAATATTTTTAATAGGTTATGTGTACTTTTTTAATTTCCCACCATTATCAACTTACCCGATTCTCGCACTGCCCTGCACTGCTTGTTCTTGCTCAAGACCCAGTGTAACTAATAGCGTTTTCGATTATACAGGATTTGAACGACCCAAGATTGGTTAATGACGTCATTGCAACCTCTCCACCAATGAAAGACTTGCATTTATAGTAAAATAGTAATTGATCAACCCTAGATCGTTCAAACCCCGTTTATTCGAAAACGCTATAAGGGTGTTTACGATAATTCAAGTTCGAGTCAGTGTTGCTAGACGGGACGCTTTTTTTCACGAACGCACTTGAGAATCGGCCTCAACGGTGTACTAATTGAGGAAAAAAAAGAGCACTTGTAGACCCTTCTATTAAAAAATTATTAGAAAATTTTGTTTATCGTTAAAAAGTGATAAAAAGTAATAAAATAATAATAAATTAAACGCATGTAAATATTATGTTTATTTTTATAATAATAAAATAATTAATAATATTAATAAAAAATAAGCTAAAAAAGGAAAGGATGTTTAAATAATTGTTAATAACATTTTAATAACAATAAAATATTTTATTTGGCAGAATTATTTTCCCGCTTTGCAAGAACTTCTTTAATAATATTGGTGCACTTTGATCGAGCCAGTGAAAGATCTTGCACGATTGAAGAATCTATACAAATGTCTTTTAACAAAGGAACTAAGTGATCTGCGGTATAAAGAGCAACGTTATGTTCAGAATAAAAAATGCTAATTTAATTTTGGCTCGTTTAACGTTTTCAATATGAGAATTTTTGGAATCTTGGCTTTGGCTTTGACTTATTTGAGAATTACTGTCACAATTTTTAATATGTTTAGCCCTTTGTGAATGTCGTATTAAATCTGATTTACAGCATCTAATGGTAATATTGCACAAGTTACAAATTGCCTTATTTTCCGTAGGATGAGGAGCCAGCCATCCTTTAAATAAATCGTCAGCTAACCAAGAATTTTGAAAATTTTTAATATGCGTCTTTTTAATGGCTCCTTTTGAACTATCCATATTTCGCGTAACAAAAAATACATAGAAATATATATATGATATAAATATTATCATTTTTTACATGTACTCACCTAACTTTCTCCTGTAGCCTGTCAAACGTCTAACTTTTCGCGCCAGCACCCAACACTATAAGCCGTATACACCGCTGGATTCATAGCTGCAGCGCTGCGCATGCGCGAGAAAAAGCGTCCCGTCTAGCAACACTGAAACACACCTCTGCCCTGCTGATATTTGAACGAACTCTTATATCATCATGTACTCCTATTAACTATCTTTCAAAGTCCGGCTAAAATGGAGCGTTTCGGGCCGTTTTAACGGATAACCTTACTCTCTCTAGATGCTTTTTTCGCTTCTAGGCTACTTTCGACAGTGTTATGTTCCTCGTGAAATTCTTAAATAATTCATAGGTCTTTTTTAAGGTTTTTTTTATTGTAAAATTCAAAATGCCAAGTATTAATATTTTATTATTTAAAAAACCTTAAAAAGACCTATGAATTATTCCGGCTAAAATGGAGCGTTTCGGGCCGTTTCAACGGATAACCTTACTCTCTCTAGATGCTTATTTTCGCTTCTAGGCTACTTTCGACAGTGTTATGTTCCTCGTGAAATTCTTAAATAATTTATAGGTCTTTTTAAGGTTTTTTAAATAATAAAATATTAATACTTGGCATTTTAAATTTTACAATAAAAAAAAAACCTTAAAAAAGACCTATGAATTATTTAAGAATTACACGAGGAACATAACACTGTCGAAAGTAGCCTAGAAGCGAAAATAAGCATCTAGAGAGACTAGATGCTTATTTTCATCATGTACTCCTATTAACTATCTTTCAAAGTCCGGCTAAAATGGAGCGTTTCGGGCCGTTTCAACAGATAACCTTACTCTTTCTAGATAATTCATAATTCTAGTCTCTCTAGATGCTTATTTTCGCTTCTAGGCTACTTTCGACAGTGTTATGTTTCTCGTGTAATTCTTAAATAATTCATAGGTCTTTTTTAAGGTTTTTTTTATTGTAAAATTAAAGAAAAAAAATCTTAAAAAAGACCTATGAATTATTTAAGAATTACACGAGGAACATAACACTGTCGAAAGTAGCCTAGAAGCGAAAATAAGCATCTAATCTCTCTAGATGCCTATTTTAAATAATAAAATATTAATACTTGGCATTTTGAATTTTACAATAAAAAAAAAATCTTAAAAAAGACCTATGAATTATTTAAGAATTACACGAGGAACATAACACTGTCGAAAGTAGCCTATAAGCGAAAATAAGCATCTAGAGAGACTAGATGCTTATTTTCATCATGTACTCCTATTAACTATCTTTCAAAGTCCGGCTAAAATGGAGCGTTTCGGGCCGTTTCAACAGATAATCTTACTCTCTCTAGATAATTCATAATTCTAGTCTCTCTAGATGCTTATTTTCGCTTCTAGGCTATTTTCGACAGTGTTATGTTCCTCGTGTAATTCTTAAATAATTCATAGGTCTTTTTTAAGATTTTTTTTTTTATTGTAAAATTCAAAATGCCAAGTATTAATATTTTATTATTTAAAATAGGCACCTAGAAAGATTAGATGCTTATTTTCGCTTCTAGGCTACTTTCGACAGTGTTATGTTCCTCGTGTAATTCTTAAATAATTCATAGGTCTTTTTTAAGATATTTTTTTTATTGTAAAATTTAAAACGCCAAGTATTAATATTTTATTATTTAAAATAGGCATCTAGAGAGATTAGATGCTTATTTTCGCTTCTAGGCTACTTTCGACAGTGTTATGTTCCTTGTGTAATTCTTAAATAATTCATAGGTCTTTTTTAAGATTTTTTTTCTTTAATTTTATAATAAAAAAAAACCTTAAAAAAGACCTATGAATTATTTAAGAATTTCACGAGGAACATAACACTGTCGAAAGTAGCCTAGAAGCGAAAATAAGCATCTAGAGAGAGTAAGGTTATCCGTTGAAACGGCCCGAAACGCTCCATTTTAGCCGGACTTTGAAAGATAGTTAATAGGAGTACATGATATATAAGAGTTCGTTCAAATATCAGCAGGGCAGAGGTGTGTTTCAGTGTTGCTAGACGGGACGCTTTTTCTCGCGCATGCGCAACGCTGCAGCTATGAATCCAGCGGTGTATACCGCTTATAGTGTTGGGTGCTGGCGCGAAAAGTTAGACGTTTGATAGGCTACAGGAGAAAGTTAGGTGAGTACATGTAAAAAATGATAATATTTATATCATATATATATTTCTATGTATTTTTTGTTACGCGAAATATGGATAGTTCAAAAGGAGCCATTAAAAAGACGCATATTAAAAATTTTCAAAATTCTTGGTTAGCTGACGATTTATTTAAAGGATGGCTGGCTCCTCATCCTACGGAAAATAAGGCAATTTGTAACTTGTGCAATATTACCATTAGATGCTGTAAATCAGATTTAATACGACATTCACAAAGGGCTAAACATATTAAAAATTGTGACAGTAATTCTCAAATAAGTCAAAGCCAAAGCCAAGATTCCAAAAATTCTCATATTGAAAACGTTATACGAGCCAAAATTAAATTAGCATTTTTTATTCTGAACATAACGTTGCTCTTTATACCGCAGATCACTTAGTTCCTTTGTTAAAAGACATTTGTATAGATTCTTCAATCGTGCAAGATCTTTCACTGGCTCGATCAAAGTGCACCAATATTATTAAAGAAGTTCTTGCAAAGCGGGAAAATAATTCTGCCAAATAAAATATTTTATTGTTATTAAAATGTTATTAACAATTATTTAAACATCCTTTCCTTTTTTAGCTTATTTTTTATTAATATTATTAATTATTTTATTATTATAAAAATAAACATAATATTTACATGCGTTTAATTTATTATTATTTTATTACTTTTTATCACTTTTTAACGATAAACAAAATTTTCTAATAATTTTTTAATAGAAAGGTCTACAAGTGCCCTCTTTTTTTCTCAATTAGTACACCGTTGAGGCCGATTCTCAAGTGCGTTCGTGAAAAAAAGCGTCTCGTCTAGCAACACTGGTTCGAGTTAGTTTCACTAGGACCGAAAAATGAGATATACATAACCATCTAGAACCTTTATGATTTATGACAACTCGACGCTGTCTTGTATTGCTTGAGTTAAATTCATTGAATTTGTTGAGTTTAATAAATATAATTATATACATATATATATATAATTATATCTATTAAAGAGGTATACCAATATACATACCAACATTATTTGTTTCTTTCATAGACTGATTTGCAGTTGACATTTTTTTATTACAATAAAATTTGCTCTATAAACTCAACAAATTCAATTAATTTAACTCAAGCAATACAAGAAAGCGTCGAGTTGTCATAAATCATAAAGGTTCTAGATGGTTATGTCTATCTCATTTTTCGGTCCTAGTGAAACTAATAGCGTTTTCGATTATACAGGATTTGAACGACCCAGGGTTGATCAATCACTATTTTACTATAAATGCAAGTCTTTCATTGGTGGAGAGGTTGCAATGACGTCATTAACCAACCCTGGGTCGTTCAAATCCTGTATAATCGAAAACGCTATAACTCGAACTTGAATTATCGTAAACACCCTAAGGGTGTTTATAGAGCAAATTTTATTGTAATAAAAAAATGTCAACTGCAAATCAGTCTATGAAAGAAACAAATATTGTTGGTATGTATGTTGGTATACCTCTTTAATAGATATAATTATATATATATGTATATAATTATATTTATTAAACTCAACAAATTCAATTAATTTAACTCAAGCAATACAAGACAGCGTCGAGTTGTCATAAATCATAAAGATTCTAGATGGTTATGTCTATCTCATTTTTCGGTCCTAGTAAAACTAACTCGAACTTGAATTATCGTAAACACCCTCTGACAATCTTTAAAATAGACCTGCAAAAAATTAATATCAATGTTTCACAATGCACACAATAACGAGTATAATATAAATGACATAATTAAAGTTTCGATTGCCTCAATTCTACGAAAATATCAAAATAATTATTAGTCTCTAAAGCCTTGTGTCCACGATACTAGAACTCGGTCCGAGATCTCGGACTGAGGGAAAGTTACTAGAACTCGGATCATGTACACACTGAATTTGGATGCAAAACTCGAATAAGAAGCTCAAACGAAAAAATGCGTTGCGTCCCATTTTTCGGTACGAGTTATTGCAAGTTATTAAATTTTACTAGTTTCTTTTACTATCTGTCAAGACAAAATATAAGATACTTAAAGTGATACGAGATACTGGGCTTGTTCGTTTTAGCTACACTGGGGCTGCTCTGGGTCTGCTCTACACAGGATAATACAGGACAGATAAATAGTTTGTCCTGTATTATCTTGTTTAGAGCAAACCCAGAGCTGCCCCAGTGCAACTAAAACGAACAGGCCCACTGTGAACAATATAAATAATATTTTAATAAGTAATTATAGAATTGAAAAAATAAGAGAAATATAATTCTTAAATAAAATAAATTAATAAGATTTACATAAGTAGTTATTATTAGTTTTAATGCAAATTAAATTAGACATCAAAAATATATTATAACCTATATATACATATTATTTTACAAGAAAAGTATAATAATATATAAAATTGATTTTCAGAAAAAACTTCTTTTATAATAAAAAATGGATAATAAGGAAAATGTTAATATTTTATTAATGTTATATCAACAACATTCTTGTTTATATGTTACAAAAAGTGTTGATTATCATAATCGTATGAAACGAGATCAAGCTTTACAGATAATCTGTAATCAGTACAAAGAATTAACAGGACAACCACTAGCAACTGAAATTGCAAAAAAAAATTAATAATTTAAGATCACAATATCTGGACCATCTAAATAAAATAAAACATTCGAAATCAAGCGGTGCATCACTTGATGATATCTATAAACCAACTTGGTAATATAACATAGATCAGAAAATCATCGTAAAGAATCGTAACTCGATTACAACGCTAACTATATTCAGCCAAGTATAAATATTATTGTTCGAGGACTCGGACCGAGATCTCGGATTGAGTTCTAGCATCGTGGACACAAGGCTTTACCAAATAATTGACATGTTACACATGTACGCCATATTATACTAAGCTATACTATATACGCTATAATTCTCCATTTAGTAGGAACCAAAATGGCGGATAAGAATACCTACATATCTAGTGCCTTAAGCCTTGTGTCCACGATGCTAGAACTCGGTCCGAGATCTCGGACCGAAGGAAAGTTACTAGAACTCGGATCATGTACACACTGAACTTGGATGCAAAACTCGAATAAGAAGCTCGAACGAAAAAATGCGTTGCGTCCCATTTTTCGGTACGAGTTATTGCGAGTTATTAGATTTTACTAGTTTCTTTTACTATCTGTCAAGACAAAATATAAGATACTTATAGTGATACGAGATACTGTGAACAATATAAATAATATTTTAGTAAGTAATTATAAAATTGAAAAAATAAGAGAAATATAATTCTTAAATAAAATAAATTAATAAGATTAATAATTAATAAGATTTACATAAGTAGTTATTATTAGTTTTAATGCAGATTAAATTAGACATTAAAAATATATTATAACCTATATATACATATTATTTTTCAAGAAAAGTATAATAATATATAAAATTAATTTTCAGAAAAAACTTCTTTTGTAATAAAAAATGGATAATAAGGAAAATGTTAAAATTTTATTAATGTTATATCAACAACATTCTTGTTTATATGTTACAAAAAGTGTTGATTATCATAATTGTATAAAACGAGATCAAGCTTTACAGATAATCTGTAATCAGTACAAAGAATTAACAGGACAACCACTAACAACTAAAATTGCAAAAAAAAATTAATAATTTAAGATCACAATATCTGGACCATCTAAATAAAATAAAACATTCGAAATCAAGCGGTGCATCACTTGATGATATCTATAAACCAACTTGGCAATATAACATAGATCAGAAAATCATCGTAAAGAATCGTAACTCGATTACAACGCTAACTATATTCAGCCAAGTATAAATATTATTGTTCGAGGACTCGGACCGAAATCTCGGACCGAGTTCTAGGGCGGTATTCATAGTACGTTCTTATATTCAAGATCGTCTTAAATACGGACTTATATTCGCTCTCTTCGTCACACATAGATTGTGTCTGACAAAGAGAGCGAATATAAGTCTGTACTTAAGACAATCTTGAATATAAGAACGGACTATGAATACCGGCCCTAGTATCGTGGACACAAGGCTTTACTGCAACTCAAACTTGAGGTAGCTGATGCGTGTATTATGCGCTGCAGGTGGTGGGGATCTAGGGAATTCTAAGCGCTGTTCATGCGCGCATTGAGTGAAACGGAACGTTTTCTATGTAATTCGTGCGCATAATGTGCGAAACGGAACGCAACCATAGTTCAATGATAAAGACAGACACAAATAAAGGAAAAAAGCAAGAAATAAAATTGGAGGACTATTGCATCAAATATTTTTAACAGGATAAAACGTTAATAATTGTGAGCTTTGCATTGCACAGCAATAGTCAGGAAAACGATTTCGCACAAAGATGGAAAACTCTTCATCAATAAACACGGGACAGGAATACTATTGGAATGTTCAGCAGAATGTAGAGTATTATCCAGTACCTCCAGTGCCGAATTTTCCACCACCGAATTACAATCAATCTTCAAATTACAATTCTTTATATTCTTATAATGTACCTTCTCCTGATGTATCAAATATTAAATCGACAAATTCAGTGTATTATTCTGAAACTCCAGTGTATCATAGTGAAACAGCCAATGTTCAGAGTAATGTTCCTTGTCAGAATCAAGTAAATTCACAGAACAATTATCAATATTATGGCAGAACGGATTTGGCACAACAATCTGTGAATACAAATTTGGCACAATCTGTAAGTACAGATTTGACACAACAATCTGTAAGTACAGATTTGACACAACAATCTGTGAGTGAGAATTATTATAATAACTGGAATTCCACAGTTGATTATTACAATAATACAAGTAATGAATGGCAATCTAATAGTTCTTTCACAAATTGGGAAATGTATCAAAATGTACCTGTCTCAAAGTATGAAATCAGCAAGACGTATGACAATAATAAATTATGCTCGACAAAGAGCTACGAATCTTTGCAAGGAACAAAGGGGTCTGAATCGAGATACAATAAGGAATCTAGTCACACAAGTAGCAGAAAGAGATCCAAAAGTCCAGAAAGTAGATCAGGAAAAAGATCTAGATCACGATATAAAGATCATAGATATGATTCAAATGAGGATCGCAGACATTGCAAGTACAGAGAAAGATCTAATTCTAAAGAATATTCATATGACAGCAGAGATTCTGAAAGAAGGTCTTATAAGAGACATAGAAGTTATAAATCACATTCAGAGAAATCATGTGCAAGAAATAGAAAGAGATCAAGATCACAGGAATCCTGTTCAACCAGAGACATAACACCAATTAACAATGCTAAACAAAAGGGTCCTACTGAGAGAGAACTACTTTTAGAGAAGTATAGGTAAGATTGTGTATAGCTTTGTATTAGTTTTTACAAGATATTCTAAAATTTGTTGTACAATAAGAAACAAAATAAATGAAGTTGAATCTTTTGTTTATGAGAAATTAGTTATTGCGTATTTTTAAATGTTTTTATAAAATAATTTTACAATAAGAATAATTTAGCTGTTTGGTCAATGCTTTTTTCCTGTGTAATCTTAATCCAATCTTAAAATACTACCTATGTTGTACATGTAAGCAATTTTGATAATCATATGAAACCTATTAGGCGTAATTATTGTGCAACGAGTAAGGATATGGAGCGAAGACTGAGTGAATTATCAGCAATTGGATCTGAAGGTATACTTGAAAACGAAAAGAAAATTTGGACACGTACGGCACCAGCAGATCTCTACTATGTCAGAAATGAAAATGATTTGAAAATAATGAGGAGTACTTCTAAGCTGCAAGAACTGTGTGCAATATTTAAGCAGTTGTTAATTGACAGAGCAACTGCAGCGAGAGCATTACAGGTATACTTATTTCCATAAATTATATTAGTTTTTGGCAAAAATACAAAAAAAACAGCATAAAAAATATTATTATTTTACTTTAGCCACCTTATGAGCCGCCTCCAAGAAAAACCAGAGCACGTCTTTGTCGTCATAAATCTGAAGCTTGCAGCAGTTCATCTGACAGCGACAGCTCTATGGATGAAGATGATAGAACAATGGAAGAGTTAATGGCAAAAAAACAGCATCCGCAGAGATTGCATCCCGAAATGTGGTTTAATGATCCTGGAGAAGTAATATCACTAATTATTTCCTAAATTTACCATATGTACATCACTCTTAACATTTTATAATGTATTCCCATTTTTTTAGATGAATGATGGTCCATTATGTAGATGCAGCGCGAAATCACGACGCTCGGGCATAAGACATGGGATTTATGCTGGAGAAGGTGTAATAAACAAATGCGACTTAAATTCGAACAACGCAAACAAGCTGTATCACTACAGAATAACGATCAGCCCACCAACAAATTTTCTTACCAAAACACCGACGATTATCAAACACGATGAACATGAATTTATATTTGAAGGCTTCTCAATGCTATCTCATTTCCCTTTGGTCAAATTACCTACATGCAAGGTTATAAGATTTAACATTGAATACACGATTCTCTACATAGAAGAGAAGTTGCCGGAAAATTTTACGATAATGGAACTTGATTACTTTCGTAGGTAGTTTGTTCTATTTTGCAATCAACATTTTTCCTTTGTTATTCATTTCAAGTATAATGTTTTGTTTAATCTTTTACAGAAATGTATTTATTTAGAGAGATTTTGGAGCTTGTTGATTTTGACTTGTACACGGCACAGGACAAATCCGGTTGCGGACAGTTTCATTTTATGCCAAGATTTGTGCGTGATTTGGTCGACAATGGACAAGAGATTTTATCGATGAACGAGGTTCTGAATTATTTGATAAAGAGCAGCACTCTTCTGATAGATCCGGACGATCTACCTAGATTGGTGGCGATGCCACAGCATAAATGGCAAGATTTCGCGGACGAGGTGAAAGGAATGGTTGTAACTTATCCCGGAAAGAAACCGTGTAGCGTTCGTGTCGATCAACTGGACAGAAACCAGCCGGACCAAGAGAAACAAGAAGACCAATCATCCGGCGTGATTGCACACCCTGCGATAGTGCACTTTGGTATCCGGCCACCTCAACTTAGCTATGCAGGAAACGCGGAGTAAGTATCGTGCAATTTCACATACAGATAACTTAAAATATAATACATTCGTATTAGATAATTTTTAGATGCTTCAAATATGCGAAACCTCTTAATTTATTCTTTAAACTGCATAGTTCACGTACTTATAAACTATTAATTTTATGAATTTAGCTATCAAAAAGCGTGGAGGGATTATGTCAAGTTTCGGCATCTACTTGCGAACATGTCGAAACCGTCCTTCGAGGATAAGAGAAAGTTGGAAGCGAAAGAGAATAAACTGCAAGAATTGCGTACTCAGAGCAAAATGAAACGCGATGTCACGGTTGACGTTAGCTCGGAAGGATTTTACAGAACTGGTATTATGTGCGACATTGTGCAGCACGCGATGCTGATACCGGTGCTCGTTTGTCATCTGAGGTTTCACAAATCCTTAGACAATCTGGAACGCACATTGGGATACGAGTTCAAAAACAGATACCTGCTTCAGCTGGCACTCACGCATCCCAGTTACCGCGAGAACTTTGGCACGAATCCGGATCACGCGCGAAATTCTCTTACTAACTGCGGTATAAGACAACCCGAGTATGGTGATCGCAGAATTCACTATATGAACACACGAAAACGCGGCATCAATACCTTGATAAACATAATGTCTAGATTCGGCGCAAAAACAGAAACGGAGTCGTCGATAGCGCACAACGAACGGTTAGAGTTCCTGGGCGATGCGGTTGTCGAGTTCCTAACCTCCATCCACCTCTTTCACATGTTCCCAGATTTAGAAGAGGGCGGTTTGGCCACGTACAGAGCCGCGATTGTACAGAATCAGCATCTCGCTGTGCTGGCGAAAAAATTGAATCTGGAAGATTATATGCTTTACGCTCACGGCAGCGATCTTTGCCATGATTTGGAGTTGAGACACGCGATGGCGAATTGCTTCGAAGCATTGATGGGCTCATTGTTTCTTGACGGAGGAATAGAAGTGGCCGACAGAGTCTTCGGTGAGACGCTCTTCAAGGGTGAGGAAGATCTCGCCAAAGTTTGGGTCAATTATCCGCGACATCCTCTTCAGGAACAAGAGCCGACAGGAGATAGACAGTGGATCCCCAGTTTCGAATTGCTACAGGTACTGCGTTTGAGTAAATTTTTCAGTTTATTGCGTTGTTATCTACACAATCGCTCTTACATCTTCTCTTACGTTATCAGAAACTGACCAAATTCGAAGAATCAATCGGCATCGAATTTACTCACATCCGCCTCCTTGCCAGAGCATTCACGGACCGTAGTATAGGCTTTACAAATTTGACGTTAGGATCCAATCAACGGTTGGAGTTTCTGGGAGATACCGTGTTACAGCTTATTGTTTCTGAATACTTGTACAAGTTCTTCCCAGAGCATCACGAGGGACACTTATCGGTAAACAGTGTTACTATTATAAATTATTTTGCCTGATAATTTTATTTATCAACCTAACAATTATGTGTATTTATCACAGTTGCTGCGAAGCTCCCTGGTAAATAACAAAACGCAGGCAGTTGTTTGCGACGATCTAGGCATGACTCAGTATGCGCTTTACGGGAATCCAAAAGCCGAGTTGAAAACGAAAGACAGAGCAGATTTATTAGAGGCTTTCCTCGGCGCGCTTTACGTCGATAAGGGTTTAAAATATTGCCATGTCTTTTGCGACGTGTGTTTCTTTCCGCGTTTACAAGATTTTATTATGAATCAAGATTGGAATGATCCAAAGAGCAAGTTGCAACAGTGTTGCTTAACTCTGAGAACTATGGATGGCGGGGAACCAGATATACCTGTTTATAAGTAAGTTTTTGCTCTACTGGCATGCGGAAAAGTCTTCTCGAAATATTGCTGGTAGACAAAAAGAATCTGTATCTTTGTAATTACGACATTTTCTCTTTATTTGATTAGCATAAAATGATGATTCTAAATTTACAGCAAAAAATCTTAAAAATTTTACTTGTTTTTACAAACATTCCAATTTCATGCAATATTCACAGCTAAATGGTTAAGTATTTGTAAAAGGATATTATATAATTTTACACAGTTTATTTTTTTCTTGCAGAGTTATCGAGTGTAAAGGCCCGACTAATACAAGGGTTTATACTGTTGCTGTATATTTCCAAGGGAAACGGCTGGCTAAGGCTTCAGGACATAGCATCCAAGAAGCAGAGATGAATTCTGCCAAAGAAGCTTTAGAAAAATCTCAAGGTATTATAGGAAAATGATAAAATTATTATGCAGAATGATTCAGTATTGACTTGTCTCTCCCACGAACTTTGCAAGAGAATATTACAAATACAGAATTGCTGGTTTTTTTGCCCAAAATTCGATTAATCGTCATCCTTTCTTTATTTTCTAATATTTTAAGTATCTGAGTAACTAATATAATAGCTTTGAATGAAGATCTTGTTAAAGTACACTTAATATTTTGAAACTAAAAAAAATAAATTTAAAACATTTCAAAATTTTTCAACTAGTCAGAATGATTTCACACAAGCTTGCGTTCTTAAAATATCATTGTTACTTTGTATCTATTTTATTTTTTCTTTCCAGACTTATTCCCGCAATTGGACCATCAAAAACGTGTGATAGCAAAAAGTATGAAAATGCAACAATGGCCAAATAAACAGAAATCAAGAGGAAGATCTGCAAGATCTAATGACAGATCCGATGACTCTGATTCCAGCCAAAATTGGAGAAGTAGTAAAGAACGTAATTTTCCAAGAAAAAGAGAAAAAGAGTAATTGTTTCCTATCACTCTTATAGTAAGTATTAATTTTTTTGTTCTACATAAAAATATACAAAATAATCAAAATATTGAATTATTTTAACAATGAGTTTTTTTGTTATGTATAAAAATCAAGAAAAATTGCTTTAAAAAAGGCAATTTTTAAAGTAACTCTGCAAAAAATCTGCGAAAAATGTTGTGCAGAGGATAATCTTGATTTTCATCTATCAATAATTCTATTTCTCCCTAAAAACTACTACGATGAATAAACAATAACATTGCACGATGAACAATAATGACAGTGTCGATGAATTTATGTCAACGCGAAAGGTTTGCTGAGTTAAAATATTTTTTAGTTTGTTAAATGTCATGTTAAGCAATTCTTGTTCATCGCTTTTCCCCCATTTTATTATTGGATATACAAATCAAGATTATTTTCTCACAGAAAAAAGAATGTAAATATATATTTAATTTTTTTTGTTAATAATGTATATCATATACAGAGTGATTCAAAACAATGTCCTTGAAATATCATATTCTTGAGCGATTTTTTAAATGATTTTTCTTTTAGCAAAATTTTATCCGAAGCTTAGTTTTTGAGTTATAATTGAAAATAGTTCGCTATTCACACGAATGCGGTACAAGGACGGGCAAGGACAGTGCAACGCATCATAAGCTTCGGATAAAATTTTGCAAAAGGAAAAATCTTAGAAATCGCTCAAGAATATGACATTTCAAGGACATCAGGTTGTATTGAATCACTCTTATATTTACTTTGTAGTCTTATTTTTAGTCATATTTACAATTGTAAAAAGTTTAATCGATTACCTCATTTCATCTATATGAAGTTTTATTTCAATAAATATCTATTTTCATGAAATATGCTGTGGCTGGATTCTTATTTATGTTAATTGCTATGTCAATTCTACGCTATCTATACTAAAATTGGTATTAAAGTATTGAATTTATCAAATTTAATATTTTCAAATTTATTCAACAGATCTTAAATACAGATAGTTGTAAATGTAAAAAAAGTATTATAAATACATTCATAAATATTTTTTTATTTGCTGAGTTTTCATATGTATTTTGCATCCTGATGATATATCTTACTTGATTCGGTGACCTACATTCCATTTCTGAAACGCAAAATAAGGTGAAATATAAATATAGAAATAAAAAATGTTAGATTTCCATTTTATTATCGCAGCGCAAAAACATTTTTTTTACCTGCGCATTTGATAAGAGAAGTGGCATTTTGTATACGAAGGTATACGTAAGGACAACGTGTATCGATGCATTCGAAGTTGTCAAATAAACTTATCTCTCTATGTGCATCAAGCTGCTGACACGTCATAAGTTCCTCACCATCGAATTGATTCCACGAACAAGCTGTTATCGTTCCATATCCGAAGTTATGGACCTGGAAGATATCAATAGATTATGAAGTATAATTCTAGCGAATAATTACATCATTACATCGTTAACAGTTAAGTTGCGAGCATTTTAATAAACTTCTCATATATTTATTTTACAGTAAGAGAAAGAAACTGCCATAATTGTTTGGAAAAATACCAACTGTAATTGTCGTCTTGGCATTAATTGCGTATTGCGGGTGCAATATATATGTAGTTGATTTTGAAGGACTTATATAGCCCTCTATTTCATTTTGATATTCTGAGGACTCATTCGCATGTTTCGACATGACTACCGGCCTCAGGGTTCGCGGTACTAAAATAAGACCAAATTTAATATGTATATATATATATATGTTATAAAATATATGTGTGAATATGATAAATATTTATTGGAAAAATTACACTTGCAATACTTACTTGTTGACAAATATTGCACAATATTATCGATGTTAGGACCAAGTATTAAACGATCTTGATTTGATAATATCAGCGGTTGAAACAAACGAGAATTGCTTTCTGACACATAATATACAAAGTACAGATCTGTAATAGTAAAAATACAAACTATAATATTCGAACGTTATTAATATACATAAATACATTTTCCTCTTGCACTCTTTCGTTTCTTTCTCTTTTCAAAATATGCATTTATTTGTTTTTGCAAGTACAAGAGATGCAAAATATTAAAACTAAAAAGAACGCATCTAGCGTGAATGATTTATTACCAGGATGGAGATGCTTAATTTCTCGTAATAATTTTAAGATTATTTCCCGCTCTACTTCAGAAAACTCAGTCAATGGAACCAACATTACAACCACTTGTCCAAGCCCTCCTATTATATGTTGTTGCCGTTTTGTCTCCCAAGTTTCATTCATGTAATTAGATATTGTATTTAATGTTGCAATAAAATTCAAGTGCTCAGGCCCTATATAAATATGTATAACATTAGTCATAAAGTAGCAAACAATATAAATATGCCGAATAAAACTTACATAAAATCGTTGAAAAATTCGATACAGCGTGATAGGCAAAGTTAGGACTGTTTGTTACATTAAGCAACCATTGTCCCGATGTACCATGTATAATCCCCATTTTTGAACCATACATCGATATATCTAAATCATCTATTAATGCTCTAATGAGAGCAAGGTACAAGTAAAAATATAATTGTTAATTTAATATATATGTATATTAAATTATTTTTAATATGTCCATATTATGTTTAGTATAATTAGTACAGTGCTGTAATTCATTTCGACTCACGCGATAAAATCCATTGTATATTCCTTAGTCCAAGCACCATCGAATACGATTAGTGTTTCTATTTGCGGATAATGTTTTCTATTTCGACAGAGTAATTCCGTCAAAAGATGATCATTTGCATAAACGGAGAATTTAGTGACTGCGTAATCAACCAATCGTTTGAGAACTTGTGAAGATCGGAACATGATACCATTATGGTAGGCCAAAAGATGAGACGCAGCGTATGTCTGTTATAAATATATTTGTGGTAACTATTGAAGTTCTATCTTAACTTGTCTACTCTATATACTATTTGTGTGTAAAATATACAAAACCTGTTCATCCAGAAATGCCTTTGGCGCAACGAATGAGAAAGCCTTTTTCCTGTCGCAAACTTTAATGTTTTCATTGAATAGAGACATCCCTTCATCCGTATAATACATATCGAGGATTTGACTTAAACGAAGACTGTAAAAGTCGTTCATCCACTTTTGCACCTTATTTGCTATGATGAGACCTACAAGCTCAACGAAAAATGATGTGTATTGTACACATACTGTGTTGCTATTATACAAAAAAAAATTGCAGACATTTACCATCAATATCACCGACTATCTCAGCACGAGTGGCATCAAAATAGCCATTTTTATTTTTCAAATAATAAACATTAGGACGCATAGTATTGTTCCAGAAGCCGGTGGCTCCAATTTTCATATCGGTATCTAATATAGGTCCTTGATATACTACCATTTCCGCTAATTCGCCTGACAAATAATACCACATTTCATGATTTCAAGAGGAAAGAAAATTTTTCTAAGGAATAAGAGAATATATACAAATGACTTATTACCTGAAACACCTACCTGCGATTGTTGTTAGCCACATATTGTCCAATTTTATGGCTGGATCGAGCGAGGAGAGATATGACATTGATTTGTCGTGAATCATTTCGCTTCTCGGCATAATAAAATCGACCTCTTCCATGTGATTCGCGTCCGTGAATCCACTATTCATGACACTGGGCCTTTCTGAAATAAGATTCATTAAAAGAAGGTCAATACGTGAATTTATATTTACATGAATTTGTTATAATACAAGATTTATGCTCCTTTAAAAACCAACAAACCATACAAATTAATATATTTTTTAGAATTTTGTATGCTTATAAATTTATATATATATATATTATATTATTTCTTATTGTTTCAAAAGACAATAATTGTTGAATGTTGTTTCTACGTTATAGCAACAATAACAATCAATGTAGAAAAAGCAACATAGATTCAACGTTGAAAAAACCTTCACACTTCAACATTCAACATTGCAACGTCTCAGCAACGTTCTTTCAACTTTCTGTGCTGTATGGGATTCTGTTGATTCATATAAAAAAATATTTTGACACTCTTAAGATGATCTATCGCAAGAATTGTTAATGCGATATGTCTAATAAAAAGAATTAGCAAAAAAGGCCAAGAACATTATTGTCAGGGCGCAAAAAGCTGATTCTTGTGTCCTTTTTACTGCCACTTTTTTTTATAGAACCACGTACGTCACTCCATCGATGTACCTGATGTTATTGCGTCGATTATTTCATGTAGTCTAACATTCTGATGTTGAAGAGAAGCAGCGATGGCTCCTATAATAGCACCCGGAGTGATGGTTCCATAAGGTGTGAGGATTACTCCATATTCCCTTGGACAATTCCACAAGTCAGCAAATAGAGCTTTGCCTATCACAATTCATGTTAATTTAAAATTAAGTAATTTGAATATTGTACTCGATCGCTTAGACTTCAATTTTTTTAATGTTTCAGCACGAATAGAAACGTTACCTGTTAATTTTTGGCCGATTTCTTGACATAACGAACTTGTATCGCGCGAACTGTCTTTCATTATTGTGTTTGAGATAGCTTGATGCAAAGTGCATCGTTCTATTGCTGTCAGCGCATGAAATGGAAAGAGTTCAGGCTCTCCTGGCACCATTTTTTTTATCAATTTATATTTGAGACTTTGTCTTCTGGATTGTCCAAAAGGAAGTACCCCATCCTTTTCCTGTACATTCGTGTAGCGTTTGATGCCATCAAATTTAAACCTGTGTATAAGAGAGAAGGAGATTATAATATATGTAAATTATAAGATTTATTTATTTCAAAACTTTCTTGTATTAGAAATTCGTACCTATGCATTAAGGATGACGATAATGTTTTTATATCCATTGTCGAGTGAGAATATTTCTCTGCTTTGCGAATGATGTCTAGCAGCACACGTATATTCATAGGGAGATGGAAATCTTGCAAATTAGCATTCACGTAACATTCCTGAAGTTCTTCCGGTATGCCGCATTCTACCAAAGTTAATCTTGAGAAGAATACGTAACACGTATAAGCTGTAAAAATTTTCACAAAACGTTAGTAGAGTCGATGACACATTTTCGTAAACTGCATATCACAAATTCGTTAACATATTATTACCGTAGCATATTATTGACAAAACCATGAAGACATTCATTTTTTTAATATTGAAATATCACTGCTTTTGTCACTCAATACAACGCTCATGTTGCACCTGATTCGTGTACTTTTCAATGATTCACATTGTGAAGATATAGTAAGATTATGTTCTACTTTAATACAGATAAGATAACCGTCACTGCGCAATCGGTGCTGAAATACTTTCATATACTACAAGTAAAACTACAACTAACACTCTTGCACGTAAATCTCGGCTTGTCTCACCTCTGGTTTAATATTATATCGTTATAATTTTCTAATTTATATGTACAAAATTCTAACATGTATATTTCATTATTTGCGGTAATGTATATATATACGTATGGATCAGTGTGAAATAGTTTTACCTATAAGCTATAATTAAAAAAGTTAATTCCGCAATATTTATGAAATAATCGAAGTATTCTCTAAGGGTCATCTCTGCAATCAAGTGGAGGGGTAGATTACTCACAACGTATCTTATCTCTTGATAGTGATGGTAGGTGAGACTATGCTTCTAAAAAGGTGTGGTGTACTACTCGTTACGTGAAACCGAAGGGACACCGTGTCTTTCTTTCATAAAAAAGACTGCAAAAGTGCAAAAGTGCTGGGTAAGTTATTTGTTTAAGAAAAATTTGCACAACATTTTTTTATTGCAAAATATTTCTAAAAAATTTTAATGGAAATATTAATTTGAAAACCTATATCTTCCATTTCCAACAGTTCAGAAGATGATTAGATTATATTTCTGGATTATTTTATTCAATCTCGGTAAGCAATTTATATTATTTCAAAAATTTGTAGCACACTAATTTTACAATATAATGTGTTTATAAAAGATAATTATGAATACTTGTGTAAAGTGTTATCTGTATTATATTTTTTCTTTTATATAATAATTAAACTTGAAACATTTTTATATCTTCTTAGTATTCTACAGAAATTAATATAGTGATGTAATGTTTTATTTTAGGCGTTTTCGCACAAGAGAGTGCATATCAAAATGTCGAACCGACACTTCAAGAATGTTACGAGAATAGATATCTTTTAGAAAAAGATAATAGATTACCTCATACTTTGCATACATTAATCACCATTATTCGAAAGATCGAAAACGTAACAGATGGCTTAAACATGGATTTACGAAGTGTAACTGTTGCCATTTTACACAGGTATAATTTTTTTTTTTAATAACAGTGTCATAAAAGATGTGTATTCACGCGCGCGCGCGCGCGCGCGTGTAAAAGTTTAAACTATTAATCAGACAAAAAATTTTATGTTTGAACTGTTCGAACAATTCGAATCCAAAAAGAATGAGCATCGAGTGCGGACAGTTTCAGACAGTTCGAATAGTTCAAACTCCATCTTTTTGCAAATAAATTTGCAAATAAATTTGCAAATAAAAGTTTGCAAATAAATACTAGTTTAAAATTGCTGAATTCGGCAATTAACCTTTTATTTGAAATCGTAGGTATCGCCAAGATGGGATAGTAGAGAATCCAGCCGTTTTACAACAATCCGGTGTATTGCCTTACAGACTGAGTTACCAGGGTCAAAAATATTTGCAAATACGTCAATTTATAACGCAGAAAGTCAACCAACTTCCTTACAACATAATCACTGATGTTGAAAGGGTCAGCTTAATAGAACTTAATATGTAGAAAGTATTTTACTATTTTAGCGCAAACATAAGGAATAGTTGGAATTTTCGAAAATTAATATTCCACTCTTGGTAAAAATAAATATGTCAAAAGTTGAGAAAAATTATAAGATATGACATATTCTGTACGAATTTACTACATTCTTATAATTCCTTAAAAAATTTTATAAAAAATTCCAATAGATTTCTGATAAATTTTAACATATTCTATTGCTTTAATTTACGAACAGATTAACAAAGTAGAATATATAAAAATTTGTCAAAATCTATCAGAATTTTTTAAAAATGAGAAAATTTGAAATTTTTTAAAGAAACCTTAACAAATTCGTACAGAATATGTTATATCTTACAATTTTTGTCGAATTCTGATAACTTTTAACATATTTATTTTAAGAAATAGCTAGAATTGTGAAATTAATGTGTAGTAAATGTATTATTTGCAGTGCACTCTTCATTTTATGCTATCTAGCAGTATCGAAGTATACGAAAGGCATGACGAAAGCATGGTATGTAGATATGCCGATAATGCGTACAGAAGTGCGAGAAGTGTAGGCCGCAATCATTCTACTAACGCGAACTCTGATATCGATCGTGATGTAGAAACCTTAACACCTGAACAAATGTAAGTTTAATATAAGAACGGTAGAATAATTACACGAAAATAATGTAATAAATATAACTATAAAAATTCTCGTGTTGCACATACAGAGACATTATCACAAATCATAAGAATGGAATTACCGACGATGGGGTTGATCCAAATGCGTTGTATCCGGAATTACCGCCGAACCACCCGAAAATCGCTCGAGTTCTCGCATCGAAGCCAAGAAGCAAGTGTCCTGTAGAAAATGGAGTTATTAAAACCGAGTAGATAGATTTTATATTAATTTTCGTATTGATTTTATTATAGAATTTTCAACATAATGGGGTTTTGATCAATTCTTACAGCTGGGGTGCAGTTTCTATCGGGTCAGTAATTGCTGGGATAGCTGCTGGATTGCAGCCCGAAATGGTGAAACTTGCAGATGTATTCCCCAATGAACCACCAGAAAGGAGAGCAAACCTATCAGAATTAGTGGATAACAAATGGCTTGCAACTGTGGCTGGTAATGACACGTTCATTTTATTCTTCTCATGTTAATATTCTGCACACAGGTTTAGGAAAAAATTTCAATCAAAAATTAACACTAAATTGATTAAAGCACGGTGCTTGTCTCTTTTTATATATTACGTTATTTTAATAATCAAATTATTACTTAATTGTTGATTATTAAATACATTGAGAAAAATTGCTGCAAACAGTTTATATTTTTATAGGCGATTTGGCCGAAGTTGTTTTAATGCAAGGGCCTACAAACGAGAAACTCAGCGTGGGTTTGAATGGAAATTGGAATTCGTCAGCTCTGCCTCGTTGGTATTTTTTGAACTCCAATGAAAACTCCAATGAAAACTCCAACTACAAATTACAGTTCACCACGGCGGAAATCAGAGGAGATCTCGACGGATTAATTCTTGCTAACAAAGTGGAATCTATATACACAAAAGTATCCACTTTAAAACTATCGCAGATTTTGGATATGTATTACAGTCCTCGCGGATTCCTTAATTCCTCAATAAGAGCATGTAATCGAGGAACATTATTCAAAACTGCTGATTTTAACTCAACCATGTCTTTGCAGGTAATTTCATGTAAAATATTATAAAATTTACTAATTAACTCTTTACGGACGGGCGTCTACTATAAAGGACACCTCTTTGTATTTTTGACACTGCTCATTCGATATTCATGAAACGCCTTAAAGAGGTATTTGTTAATACTTTATTCAAATCTAGGATCAAAAATACAACATTCAAAATGACGAATTTAATATGGCGGATCAAATATTTTAACAAAAATAATCGGATTATCTTAAAACTCGATTTTAGAGGGTTCTTAAGGTTGCTGAATTCAAATAAAACCTCAGAATTTTTAAATTTATTTTAAAATGGTGGATTTAATATAATAAAACAAATTTTTAAAAGATAGTCGAGTTATCTTGAAATTCAATTTTAAGCGATTTTTGGAATTGCTCAATGCAATCTTAAAATTTTGCAATTTATATAATATTTGAATTCAATGATTCCAAAAACTACCTAAAACCGAGTTTTATGATAATTGAATTAATTTTTCAAAGTTTAGTCCGCTATATTAAACTTGCTATTTTGAATTTTGGAATGCTAAGCCACAATCGAATTCAGTGACTCTCAGAACTTTTAAAAAACAAGGTGTATTTTGTTAGAAAGCTTCCGTGTTCAAAAAGAATTAATATAAAAATATCACAAACGCAACATAAATAGCTTTAAGAGTTTTAAAAGCCACTCAAATTTTGATTCAAATTTGTACTTGTGTAGGCGTATACTGCTTCCTTAGTCTTACGGGATCATTTGCATACAGCTACAATACACGACAAGGTAATAGAAAAATTTGCAGTAGAAGCGGCGAATGAGCTATCTGGGTATGTCTGTGAGTATTTAACACATTTTGCAAAAGTAAATATTTTTCTATAATGAGCGCGCAATATAAATTAACCTATAACTTTTAGCATCTTCAATGAATAAGGATTTATCATGTCACGACACAGACACGACAAATTTCATTGATAATGTTCAATTCGCTGTTGATCTCACAATTATTCTCGACACAACATGGCCTTTCGATTGGATACAACCAATTCTTGCGTAATTATAATTTACATGCAAATATAATAAATTGCCTTGATCAAGCACATAATTCTAATATAACAAAAATATTTTTTTATTTCTTTATCAACAGACATTTATTGGAAAGTGTGAAGATAAGTCGGTACAACAGTCAGGTCACAATTATGAATGGTCTTGACGGTAATATTATTATCAATACCACCAGTAGTATTTTAGATTTTTATTATTACAATGCAACACGTTATAGCAATGGTACGTATATTATATTTCTAACATGTGCCAAATAATTGTATTTTGCTATGAATTGATATGAAAGTAAAAAGTTACTTTCTTTCTTCAGGTACTGGTTTCAATCTTCCTAAATCACTTGAGAAATTACGCGCTCTACAGACGAAAAAATTGGAGAATGAACGCCACGATTTTGGGCATGCAAAGTCCGATATAGTCTTAATTATTCCATACACATCATCTCTTAATAGTGCCGATAAGAAGTATTGTATTGAAGAGATAAAGACGATGCAAGAGCAAGTTCCAGGTAAAATTTCGATTTCGATATTTGCCTCTTATAGAAATTACGTATGTAAGATAAAATTATAATTGATCCTACTCTAACAATATTCTATATAGTTTTCCAAATTACAAATCACACGGATACAATCAAATTATATGATCAAAAACTTTAATAAATAAGCTCGTAAAGCCGGAGCTAGTTTGACGTGTTCGATTATTTATTTAATACAAATGTACAGACGTTTCAGCCATTGTATTTAGCCTTTCTCACTGTACAATTAATAACATCGAGATAACATAAAACGCATTTGAATTATATGAACTAAATCGTCTGGTTTTTTAATAATTACGCTTGCAATTTATCAATCTATCGGTAAAAATGAAACGAGGATGTTCTTTATCAGATGCTACTGTGAAAATATATGGATGTTACAAAAGTCAAACGGCTATACGCGTATAAACATACATACCTCTATCATCAAAAACGTTATTTGTTTCTCAGCAATCGTAAAATTTCTTCCTATATATTTGTCAGTTACAATTGAATAATAACACAACCATAGGCGTCAATCTTGTTAGAATTAGAAATAAAATGGAGAATAATTCAAGTTTAAACTCTAAGAAAAAGAATAAATCAAAAGACACACATACCTCAACACCTTCTTACTGGGCACTCATTTCGTAAAAGAAATTTCATATTTAAAAGTTTGACGTTTAAAAAAAATTATATGATTAATCGTATTACAGATGCCACATTACTTATATTGGCATACGAATCGAAAGAGAGATGGGCAGATCTTGTAAACGATCCAGTGAATGACTTATTTTCCATCAATTCTGTGAGTCCACAAAGACCTTCATCGTCACTTGTTGGTTTGATTTCGAGAATCAAAGAGGGTAAGTATAAAATATAATTCTTGATATTTTTTTATTCTGAAAGAGAGTATAATTTTCACTGTGTCATTGCAGTTCCACAGCGCTTAATCAATACGCAATGTGGAGCCGATTATTCTGTTACTGGATCCTCCAATTCGTTTATCGATTATATTGAGCCAGCTACTACTGTTTTTTACAAATTACACCCTAATTATTTCTTCTCTAGCGATAGCAGTCATACTTCTGTAATAAAGGTAAAATTTTCTTTATGCAGAATCATAATTCAAAGTATTATTTTGAGAATATGTGTTATGAACAAATTTATTTTAGATTGAAGGGTCTGGTTGGGGTGAGTTGAAAGTATGCACGTCACGAAATCCCATCAAGATTAATTCGACTGAAGATGCAAGTGTATCGTGCGCTTCGATAAACAGTAATATGCATACCGTTTCGTTTTCCTGTGACGATGTTGGCTTGATACACCTTTGCCAATCATTTTACATGTCAATAACTGCCAATTCATCAGTTACTAATTATCAATGTACAGGTAAGCACAGGTACAATTGTATAATAATTTTAATTCGAATTAATTTTTTGCAACAGTTATAAAAATTTATCTTTAAAGATAAATATTTTTGTGCAAAATAGATGCTATTTAATAGAAATTTGATTATCTAAGTGAACGTTTTAATGAACAAATTTAAAGTTATTAAATGTTTCGATATTTAATCAAATTAGAATTAGTCCTTCCCTTTCTACAGTGTTTTTAATATATTCATATTTTTAGATATAAATGTGTGCAGATTCCCCCATATGATAAAATACACTGTTTCCTATGAGAATTTGGAATGTGTAAGTAGCGCAAGTATAAGCATGTTGAACATTGTTGTTTTAATCATAAGCGTGATTTACACGTTTTTGTAATGCACGATACAAAAACGTTATCTAACGTGACCGTTTTAATGAACAAATTTAAAGTTATTAAATGTTTCGGTATTTAATCAAATTAGAATTAGGAATAGGTTGTACATATTACACATATTTAGTACTGCATTTCTGCAATAAGCCAACAATATTTTTACAAATATTTTGTAATCATTCTTTATTTTTATATATATAAATAATGCTAGAAATATTAACATAAGAACGTATATAAAATTTGCTTGCATCAATAAATTGGTTTAACATAAGCAACAGGTGTTGTATCTTTAAATAAAAGGTTTACAGAGAGTCACTGTATGATCCACTCCACATGCAATCTTTTTCACTTGAGCTCCTACTGCAACCTATTGAGAGAAAATAGCCAAAACTATTAAGCAGAACCTTCACATTACTCATTCATGTCCTATTACTTCAATCTTATATATGTAATATATTATATTTATAAAATAATAATCAATTTACCCTCAAAGGAAAAAATTGATTTTCTTTGTGTCCTAATCCTAAGGATCCAAATTTATTGCCACCCCACATATACAAATCTCCTTGGTTGGTTAGTGCTGCTAGTTGACTAATCCCACAATATATCTTTGTTACCTACATATAAAAGACAGATTTTTTTTATCAAAATATAAAAGCTTTCTGATTTTTTAACGCATTTAAATTAATTTAATTAGATTAAATTACCTTGATATCACGATTATACACATTGCGGCCAAACAATGTAGGAGGAATCATGGTTGGTTTTGATACTTTCCGCACTTCAGGTCCAAGACCGAGTATGCCATATCCCCACACATAGACATCACCAGCATCTATAACACATATACAGCATATTAGCTACATATATTAATTATAAAACAGAAATTAATATAATACATTTTTCATACAAAGCAAAAAAAACGTAAATTATTAAAACAAAATTGATAAATTATATATTAATACGCACTGTTTAAGACCATGCAAAAGCATCCACCCGCTGCAATGTCTGTAATATGTCCCATTTTTTGATCCATGTTTAATTCTGTAGCAATATTCACTTGATAATTGTCGTCTTTGGCTGGTAGCTGTCCATATTCTGAATTACCCCAACCATAAACTTTTCCTTTATCTACAACAGAAATATTTTTCAGATTTTAGATTTTGGTGATTTATATCTAGTTATTATATGTAATTCAGCAAAAGCAAGTTCTTGCGTACCACTAAGAGCTAATACGCAATCAGCGACACAGGCAACTTTGGTTATATGCTGCCCTGCCAGATCACCTTTGACCAAGCTTGGCCGATGTTCATTTCGATAATGTGCAAGGCCTGTTTGTCCATCAGCACCCCAGCCAAATGTATAGACTTCACCTGTCTCGGTTAAGAGTATGCTATTATATAACAGTTAGTGAGAAAATTGGGAAAATTTTGTGAATGTGTAATTAGCATTAGATTAAAATTTCATACCTATGATCTTGACCAGCTGTCACTGCAATAATTTTGTTTCCTTTAACGTCGGGTATATGATGAACAGCCATGCTCTTCTCATAATTTTCATTCAATATAATTGGTCTACCGCACTGGCCATATGCGTTATTACCTAATGTAAATAAACCCTCTGTTGTTAATATTAATAAATGTGCTCTTCCAGCAGCCATGTCTGTGACTTTTGTCAAAGTATTTTGCAGCGGTAAATTTATTGGTCTCGGAGTAAGCACCAGATTGTCAGGAAATTTTTTATCAATTACATTGTAGCCTGCAACATAAAAATAAATTGTAATAAGATTCTCTATATCAAAACTTGTTTTCAATAAGGTGGAAATTTTGCTGAATAATTTTAATCCAATTAAACCGGTTTTTAATTACCAAGTTGTGAGTCTGTGTTTATTCCAGTCCCATAGACAACGTTGTGATCCGGAGAATTTACAGCGTACGCTGTAAAACCGTAGCCACAAGCAATGTCTACCACTTTATGCTGTTCGGCAAAAGATAACCTTTTCGGCTTTGCGAGACACAAGATATCTTTTTTTAATACTTTCGGTTCTCCAAGAGCACCGTGCGATGCAAGCCCCCATACGTATACCCTGTGATCATCCTTTTGACTTGTAGGGTATTGGAAAACTGTAAACATTATTGTTATTTAATGTAAGCATCAGAATTGCACGCAGTGTGCGTAATTTACGCATAAATTCATTTTCTAACTTGGTAAGGTTTTGAGTTCAGGTTCAGGCTTCCTAGGAATGGATTTTTGATTGTCTAAATGTAACTTTCTAGTTCTTGCGGCTTGTTTGAAACAACTTCTTGCTGTGCTAAACATTGCTTTTCTGACAATTTTTCAGGTACAGTCGAGTCTCGGAGTCATATATGCGCGAAAATTATTCAGCAGTTATTTTTTGTTACAGCTTATATTTCGTGTTCCTAGATCAGCGCGAATTTATATCAATCGATGCATACAGTAGACACGTCAAATTCAGTTAAATCAGCGCGTGGCGCGTAGCGCGGAATCTGAATATTTTGTCACGTTCGTCCAACATGGCGGCTGATAAATAGCATACGCTCTCTAGCGGAAGCGATAAATCCTACTCAGCAGACGCTATCTAGTAATAAAGATCTAGAGATAAAAGTGTCGTCGTCACTCCCTAGAATTGTCTTACACGACAACCAATCAGCCTTGTTTATTTGCAAATAGTGGTACATGATTGGTCGCATTACTTCTTGCCACGCGGCATGCCTATCGCACGCTGCGCGCAGGAGCCACATGGCGATGCTTGCTCCGAGCAAAGGTAATGAGCATACGTCAGTTGAAAGTGCGCCGTGCAGCCAAGTGTATCAATGAAGATGGCATTCGTTCATACAGCTGCGGATCGTGTCATGTGGCGGACGGTCTAGTTACAATTCGTGGCAATTGCGCGAATGAATCGGCAGCCATTTTTAAACTGCCCACTTATTATACAGTGTATAAAAAGGATATGGATAATGGACCTTGCGTTTCAAGATAGCAATTTGATACGAATGAGATTAAATGAGGCGTGATTATTAGCGCAGAAGCGAGGATAGGGCGAGAGTAGGAGAGCAACGTGACGACGTAGCGTGTGATCGTTGTCGGCGGACGACGGGCAGGCGGACAGCGGCGAAAGAAAGAAAGAGCAAGAACGAAAGAAGGAGAGAGCGAGGCTCGCTGTTTCGCGAGTGCGAGCAAAACGGACGACGGAGTCGAGCGAGCGTACTCCTGCGCCCGTGAAATTCGATGCAACGGTGAACTGTCAACATTCGACAGAGCTCGGAATATGCTTTTGAGTCCTTACCCCGTATTTTCCGTAGGAGTGAGAGCGCGCGGCGGTGCAGGCGATCACGATCGGTCGCGTTGAGTTGCGGGATCGTCAACGAGGGCCAGGGTGAGCCTCATCCCGCACCAGGATTCACGGTGGATCGAGAGGAAGAGAGTGAGAGAGAGGAACCTGGGGATCGGTGGGCTCGAGCGTGTGCACGACGATGTCGGGTCTAACATGCGAGAGGACGGATGCAACGATCGTGTCTCTCGAATGTTAAGTCCCCATAATAATGGCAGATAATGTACACAGAAAATCGCACAAGCTGTCGGATGGTAGTAGGAAAATATCGAATCCAGTACACCGTACGACCACGGAGACGATCCGTCTGGGGGAGATAGATAAGCTGCACCATCCGGTCACCCTGATCACGCCTAGCAACGTGCAGACGGCCGGCAGCAACCAGTGCAACCGGAAGAAAACATCGTCCTTCCAGATCACCAGCGTCACCGTAGGCTGCCGCATGAGCAATGACGCTGGCGAGGATTCCAACGATGACCTGGACGAGTCGCACACGGAGGACAATTCTGTGGAGCACTCGCGCATCACCGACATCGACATCGAGACGCCCAGCTACTCCGAGGACACATTCTCCAAGGAGGACGTGTTCTTCAACACGAGCAACGCCGCCCTCAGCACGGCTCCGGTGATTCCCACCAGCTCGCAATACGGTCTGGCCATTGTACCCTCCGAGGGTGGCAATGTTAATAATTCAGTTAACGATAGCAATATCAATACTCTGGACATTACATCCGTTACCGACAACAACATAATCAATTTACTGTCGAGTAATGTCAAGCAAGACGCCGATTTGCGGGAGGTTCACTCTCACGGTAGGAACGAGAGATTCAAAGTGGTTAAGATTGAAAGTACAGAGCCCTTCAAGAGAGGACGATGGACTTGCATGGATTACCTGGACCACACGTCTGTCAATCAACCGACGGCGATTAGTACTCCCAAAGTGTCCGATCCGAACGAGGTGTGCATATCTTACGGAGTGACCGACAGCGGTATCGTTGTACCGGAAGCTGCCAAGCAATCCGTAGTGACTGATGATATAGGAATTAATATCGACGCTAACGGGCCAGTGTCGTCTCATCCGGAAACGGTGCACTCGTCGATCGCTGTGTCGAGCAACCCTGCGCAATCGGTGCAGAGTGCAAATTATGCGGTAAACAACTCAATACCTCCCAATGTACAGCATAATCCTACGCAAGTTCAAACTCAGGCCAAGGTGCAGCCGTCTGCACAGCAAATCCCGCAATACTTTCAATCCCAGACTCAGCCGATAGCCACTCAGCAGCAGCAGCAGCAACAGCAGCAGCAGCAGCAGCAGCAGCAGCAGCCGACGCAAGGAGGCCAGGGAGCCACGTTGCCCTCCAATCTGCAAAGCACTCATCCCAACAACTTGGGTCAACCGCAGAGCATGCCTCAGGGTTCTATTCCTATCATAACACAGACTAGCAATAGCACAGTGACGCCTCAGCCCAACATCCCTCATTCCAAGGAGGAGACGTACGTAACGGTGAGCACGCAGAATCAATCCCTGCCGGTCCAGAATGTCTGTCCGCCTACGGTGCAGCAAACGTCAGCCCCGACGTCCCAGGCGCCCAACATTCTCGTCACGCAGCATCAGTCGGACGCAGCCTCCTGTCAGCAGCCCGCATTGCAGACGCAGAAACCGCAGATGACCCAAATTTCCGAGCCACTAACTGCCATACAGGGGATGCAGGGCATGCAGAGTATCCATAAGGTTCCTCAGACGGCGGGGGCGCCGCAGCCGACCTCGTCGACGATACATCCGTCTGGAGCGCCGGTGCAGTCGCAAGTGATTGCGCCCTCGACGCAGCAGCAACTGCAACCGCAGACGTCCAACAGCACCGCACCGGTGCAGATTGCGCAAGTTGCGGCCGGTTGTCAGAACGTCGTGGGCGGGCTGCAGCAGGGGAACATCGCATTTCATCAGTCTGATCCGGAGCAGGAATCCATCTCTGGCATCGTTGCTAACGCCACTACTGTTCAGTCGGCCGACGCGACCCTTCTCGAGTCATCATTGGCTGAAGTTACGCAGGGAAGCGACGAGCATCGTACCCTCGAGGATAATGAAAGGTACGGTCAATTTCATCACCTTGCAAAGCGGATTAATCTCGCGAACCTACGAGTGATTGATAATTGCTATTTATAAGTTGTAACGATACTCTCTCGAAACTCTTCGTACACATATCGTTTTTCAATGAATTAATATGAATAAATCTTTATCGCAGTATGTCGGGGACTAGCGCTGTGGCGATTGATAACAAGATTGAGCAGGCTATGGTAAGAGGAATATAACTGTATAATAAAGCCGTTTACCGCTTGTTAACTTGATGAGCGATAATGAGCGGAATGCATTGTGGTATATTTTCTAGGATCTGGTCAAAAGTCACTTAATGTTCGCGGTGAGGGAGGAAGTCGAAGTACTGAAAGAAAAAATAGCCGAGCTTATGGACCGTATCAATCAATTGGAAGCAGAAAATTCATTATTAAAAGCACACGCAACTCCGGAAACCCTGGCTCAATTGAGCCAATCGACAGCAAAATTGCCCCAAAACAGTTCAGGAAGTGGTCAATAGGTAAACCATTGTACATAAGTTTCTATCGATACTTTGTCAAGTAAATAATGAATAATATAATTATTGTATATATAACTTTACGATTTTTAGAAATTTATAAATAATGAGATTTATTATATTATATATAAATATATATTAGCCTTAGACATTTTTTTTAAGTAAATTAAAGATATAATGGATTATTTTTTACTATTTCAGTTTACCGTTTAGGAAATATATTTAAAACTGTAAATTTGAATTTTCCTTTTCAAAATGGTATCGAATCATTTTGAAGGTGTATATCGGTATGATTCTAGAGACAAAAAACTGAAACATATACGAATGCATGCCAAGACTAAGCAGCGCTAGTGACAGAACTGACATTATTTTACATTTAGAAACACGATTTTCTTAACATGTTAAAATAAGTACGGCAGGATAGGCAGCTTTTGACATTCCTAGATAATTTTTTTTTTTCTATCGTTTTAATGTTTAGCTAATTTAAATTACAGATTCGATAAAAAAAATATATATATAGAGAGAGAGTGTAATTGGCAAGAGAAACGAAGATTAATGTTTAATAACATTTTTCAAGTATTGCTTATATTACGCGACGTTTTAATTTTTAATAATTCTCCAATCTCTGTGTTGCTTGAAACAGATTTACCGGTGGTAAATTTTGTCAAAGTTTGTCACTTTTTAATATCAAATCTCATGTTTTATAATCCGATATTCGTGTTGTAGTCTGGTTTTTAAAGTTTATATATATATATTGTAATCACATCACAAACCAATATCCAAGAAACTTATTATTGGTGTGCATAAAAAAAACCTGCAATTTCCTGTCATGATCTTATGTTACATTTTAAACATGCCTAATAAAACATTTTTAATTGTATCAAGATTGTGGGAATTCTTGATAAGATTTTAATAGCTTTTATATGAAAAAAGAAATACATTATACATAGATTATATGAAGATGCAATTACGATTACGCGCGAAAGAATTTGTTATCAAACCTGTATCGCTCGAGCGGCACATATGTCAAGTAAAATCCAAGATAGGTAAGTAAAGTCTCACGCTTTTAGAGAAAAAAAACAGCCTTTATAGTTTAGAGAAAATTTTATTTGTTCGCTATAAAGACTAAATATGACACTTTATATAACATAAAGTTTAAGAAGATGAAAACCATTCTTCTGGAACAAGAAATTCATAATCCGTAATTACACCTTATAAATTTATAAATGTTAAAAATTTCTTCTAGGGAAAAAAAATAACAACATAACCTCGGTCTTGTATCGTTATCAATAATGTGACTCTGTTTTGTACACGTACAAACATAGTCACAACATTAAGTTCATACAAAGCCAAAGTTCTTTGATTTAATAGCGAGAAGTAGTTTGTGTCGTAAGACATGACGGGAGCTGTACAGTGGAACGTATAGTCGGGAGATACACGTATTCGCGGTCGGTAGGTGCGCGTCGTCCGCCGGCCGGATTGTCACGGTCGGCATCGGCTGGAAGCCGTCCTCGCTTGCTGGTAGCGCTGGAGAGCCGGTCCAAAAATACACCTGTGACACATACGCATATAATCATTAATTCATACATATTAACCTTTTTAGTACACATGAACTTTTTATCAATGTCAAAAAACCAACTAAATGTCACATGGTTGACGGCAACTACACGTTAAATACTACAAAAAAGTGAACTTTTTATGCCAAATAAAAACCGATATATCGATATAAGATATTAAGATATTAAGAGGATTAAGGAGATTTGCTAGATAAAATAATACAACAAGAATTATTTTACACACCATTTAAAGTAATTTTTAATGTCAAATTAATTGGCTATTTTAGTTTTTATCAAAATTTGGATTTTATAAACAGGCACTTATGGGCGTCATGCGTAAAAATATCATCATTAATAAAAAAAAGTTAAGTTTAAAGCAAAATAAGCATTTAAAAACATATATTATTTTACGTATATGAAAATTATATTCAAAAACATGTATTTTCATATAAAACTGGTCAAGTTTAAACTTCAGGGCATACAATCTAACAAATTTGCGCATTGTTACCGAGTTTTATCAAAAATTTGTATTATTTTAAACTAATTTGTCGGTGTTTTTGTTTATCAAAATAATATGCTTTATCATACAAGCGTCAAATAAAATTATATATCTTCATTTTAAATAGTTACACATAAATAAATATAATATTTCAGATTAAGAAGTTGGTATCTAGCCTCTTATCGCCCATCCCGCAAAGTACCGAACAAACCTCCTTAACTTGAAAGAATTTTGCAAACTTATAAAAGCTGATAAATTTTCAAGCAAAAATAATCGGTGCGAAAAACGACTTACCAAGTCCTGCCTTTCCACATGTGACATTTTCTCAACGATGGACCACAACCAGCGCTTAAATTTCACTAATCTCTCCGTCGACTCGCCTGATTCATCATTAAATGATGTGTACGATATCAAAACTGATACATTGATGTCGCCAACTCCGTTCAAGAGAAGTCGCAAGTCCTCGGAAGTTAAACCGTCAAGCGCTCCATCGGGAAGGACGTCAGAAACTCCGGCGCGCATCGAACGCAAAGCTTTCTCTTGTACCTTGATCATGCGAACTTCAGCATACTTCCGCACATAATCATACACGTTGCTTGCAGTCACTTCTACATCACGACCGTTAGGAATAAGTTCAATTGAGCCACCTCCTTCCTCGGGACACAAATCAATACTGAAATGCAAAGTGATGATTTGAGGCGGTGGCTTAAAAATGCAGCGTGAATAAAAAGAAGAAAACAAAAATATATCGAAAGAGAGAAAATTATACAGCGAATTGTACCTGAATGTAAGATCCAATGCGGAGAATAAACTGTTACTGTCTTTTGTTTCAGCGTCGATTACCAGCTGTCGCAAGCTCTCGTAAATGACAGAGTCGAAAAATGCAAGATCGTGGAAACGTATAGGTCTTCCTAGGATATATTTAATTACATGACGATTCAAAAATAGCGGACAGAGCTCGTTTTGTAAGAGACACAATCCTATAAGTCTGCGGACATAAATAGATTTCGATAACTTTGATCTCATCAAACATACATATAACGCGGAAAGCACGTCGTCACAGTTAAATCGGACATTCGAGCGAACTCACCTGCCTACATTCCTGAATGCGTTTATCCGTTCGTAACTGGCTCTGCCTTGTCTTGGCGTATAAAAACCACGTTTACCTGGAGAATAAAAAAGCGGAGCATTATCCTCCGTATCATCCAAAATGCTATTCTCCATTTTCTTCTTATTCGCCGCGCATCGCTCGGTTAAACTAAATACATCGAGATCCAGCAGTGCCTCGCTGGCCAAGTCTTGAGTGTGACTGTGAATCAGTTCGAATGCCTCCTCGACCTTCTGTCGCAGTGCGTCCTCCGACGCTAGCAGCATCAGTAACTGGGCCGGCGACAATTCCAACAACATACCGGTTATTTTTTCAGCCAATGCCGGTCGCAAAGCTTGCACCTATATTAATTAAATCACAATTGTGAGTAAAATGGTCAATATATGTGCCGGTGATTATGAAAGTGGACTAAGAACAGGTCATACATTTTTTATTTCGAGATTTTTCGATTTTTGCGTTTGTATTAAAAAATATATTTTTTTTGTTATGTAACAAGATATTTTACAAAACACTTATAACGTCAATTTTTTCCGTGACTCTAAAATTTTATCAGTAGCTTGTGAGAAAATATATTTCTTGACCTCAAATAACTTTGTCCGTTTTCAAAATTAAAAACAAATCTTTAAAATGACTTGTGAAACAATAAAATATTGAATTTTATTCAAAAATAAGCTAAAAACAAACATGTCCATTTACATTTCATGATTATAATTATGTTTTCATCGATATTCTAATTTTTTTTCTTCTTTAGTAGGGCTTTCAAGTATGAGAACTTTAAAGTATTTGTAACATTATTTTATATTATATTATAGAAAATTTATTTATCTGAATCGCTATCTGATGACATAAATAGTGAGAAAAAGAATAAGTATTTTTCTTTTCATAAAACGGAAGTTTACCAGAGAGCAAGTGACTTAGATGTCAAAATAAACATCAACTGAATTCTGAAAACTGTCTGACGACACAATTACCAATATCATTAAGCGATTTGATGTTCAGCTGTTTAAAAAAAAAACAGTTGCTCCACTTTATTATAATGTAGATTCACATAACACAAAGCAAGTGATAAATGAAATGTTTTTAACAAGACGTGTGTACCTTGGGATATAATCTGTCGCCAAGCTGTTGCTGATGCATAGTTAAGTGATCATTATTGGGGTGATTGATCGGCAAGGGATGACTGGATGATGAACTGCCAGGTGCGGAACTATTGTTGCTTTCGATCGCGCTCGACGGGTGGAAAGAACGAGCGTCGAAGGACAAAGCCCGACGTGTCTCGCGACACTTGCCGGAGGAGCGTGTATTCTAAAATAAGATTGAAATAATTCATATGATAAAAAAATCAAAGTCTAGTCTCGATGTTTGACGTGACATACCTGTCGTCTGAGATCACGATCGCGATCCCTGCTTTTCAGTTTCTGTAATACATTGTACTGCGTGTACTTGGAACCTACTTGCGCCGATTCGAGATTCGGAAGTTTCTCATTCGCGAGCAATGCCTGAAAATCACATTGATAGGTTACACTTGATCTTATACTCGAGATGACTACTATTTTAGATTTTACGCACTTCAGCAATTGCGGTATAAAAGCTCCGGGTAACGCCGGCTCCTTCGCCAGGTTCGTCCTTGAAAAAGACTTTAACTCGATTCACTGCCAAAGGCGGAGTGTTCGTGGCTCTTCTGTTGTATATATTGTATTGCGTATTTAGCTCTTTCATTGTCTGTAGTAATAGCTGTGTTCTGTCTCGTTCCACCTGTCGAGTAATAATTTAGTATACGTAGCTATATTCACAGCGCTTACAAGAAATATTGTAATTAGATTTGTAGTTAATTTAGAATGAAAACTAATCAATCTCAGAATTAAGTTTTAAAAAGCTTTTTGTTTTCTCACAATCAATTTATTCAATATCAAAAATATTTTTATACTTATATCACGAACTTTAATATATATTTCAAAAGAAAACATATGAGCTATTCAGAATTATTCGACATTCAAATCGAATGTGAAGTTAGCCCTCCATTTTTCAAATACATTTATGTTCATTGCTTGGAAATTTTTTTTTTTAATATTGGCGAACTCTAAAATTTTTCGAAAAAAGTCTGAAACTCTAATCAGAACTCGAATTTTTATGTCGTGCTAACTTTACATATCGTAACCACGTCGGGTACGCAGTTTATGCAGCGCGATGTACCGTAGCGCGGTATTGACGATTCATTTTTCAAAAATGCATTTTTCAAAAATGTGATTTTGAAACATAACAAAAATATATATGATATAAAAAATCCTTCAATTTTCGTCCTTACAAAAATTTTGAAATTTGTAAAAATAATAACAAGGGATAAGGATAAATAAAAAAAATGACATTTAAAAAAAATCCAAATATGTGATTATAAAATATTATACAACTTTTATCTGAAACATTGTTTTCATATATCTTGTTTTGACGATAGTCACTCAAAATCAAATTTCCGTTTCAGCTTGTAGGGATTGCTTCAAACCCCTAAACATTTAAAGTCGCAAATAAAAAAATACATCTCTTATTTTTAGCTATTCTACAAATTTCAAGCCCATCACAATCGAAGGGAAAACACTTGCGTCACTTTTCTTGTCTAAATTTACACATCCTTCTTTCTCAAGCCATCGCTTACCTTAATAGTGATATCTTTTTGTTGCGAATTCCTAAGTTTTTCCATGTCTCTGCGGAATTTCGCTTCTTTCACAGGAAATCCTCCCAATTCAGACACTACAGATCCAGCTTCTAGCCCTACATCTTCCATAAAAACTCGCCCAAATAAATCCAATGACAATCGCCATCGTCCTAGCAAAATGTTATGTGAAATGTTTGTCCCGATTGATGATACCGCTCTGGCCGATTCTACTGGACTCGTCTCAACAGTTTCGTGAGCTGATATCTCATGATTTGTAGCTGCTGGATCCACCTCCTCGGACACGTTTTGGCTCTCGACAGTGGGAACGACCAATATTTCAGGCGCACCAGACTTGCTCGTGTTTGATTCCTTTAGAGAAGAAAAATGGTGATGCGGCCAATAATATAAATATCGAAATATTTGATATATTTCGTATAAAATAATCACGATACTCACCGACACTGTTCCAGCTCTAACTATTACACTTCTATTGTTTTTGCATATGTCTTTGCCTTTGGTGCTGGCCGCTGCGTCGCTCTGATTATTCGTCGACACTATGATCGGTGCTCTATCAATCTGCTCCGCTACGAGGGACGAATAACCTTCGTTGGCATGATTAGAAGGTTTCAGTTTATCCTGAAATATAATATATGAATTAGAAATTTGTACAGCATTTCTTAACCTCTTCAAGGATACATATTGTAAGGGAAGATGAGATAAAGATTGCGTTAAATGACTGAGATGGCAACAAAACTTCATATTTTATCATTTTTCTTCAAGTCCCTTTTTGAATATTTGTATGTAATATTTCATAAGTTACATTTAAATTGGAATTTTAATATGGGTAAATAAAAATAAGATAACCTTAAGCCCATTACACAATAAAAAAATAAGAAATAAGGAATAGAGAATAAAGAATAAGATATTCTTATTCTACATTTCTTATCTTTCCATTATGCATTGAAAGGCAGTATTCGGTTTGTTGGATTCCATTATTTCTTATTTCTTATTCCATATTTCTTGTTCTTTATTCCTTATTTTTTTTGTGTGTGTAATGGGCTTTAATGGATTAAAATGGTTAGACCAGCGAGGTGAGCAAAAAAATAACAATTGGAAATAGGACCGGAACATGAAAAAACGTTAGTGACATAAAAAGCACATTGTAAAAATTAATTTTGCAACTAATTGTTATAAACAAATTATTAAAAATTAACTGTAGAAAAAGTGATTGCGCCAATCGATTGTACGGGAAAAAATACAAAAAAACATATAACTTTTTCTTTAATTGTTCTTTGTTTATGCAAAAAAAAAAACATTACAGGGTTGTTGAAACTCCTGCCCATGGCTAGACCAGCGAGGTTAGCAAAAAAATAACTGTTGTATATAGTGTTGTATAACTGTATAAAAAAATAACTGTTGTTATATATTTTTTCTTTTCTTTTGTATTTTTTCCCGTACAATTGATTGGCGTAATCACTTTTTCTCCACAGTTAATTTTTAATAATTTGTAACAATTAGTTGCAAAATTAATTTTTGCTTGTGCTTTTTATGTCACTAACGTTTTTTCATGCTCTGGTCCTATTTCCAGTTGTTATTTTTTTTTTGCTAACCTCGCTGGTGTAGCCTAGCTTTAATAGGTTAATATGGGTAAATACAAATAAGATAACCTTAATATTGTCATGTGAGGTAAAATGGATTTAAATATGTATTGTTTTGTATTTTATTGGGAATATTTTCGCTGATTTGAAAAATATTTTATGGACTATATGATTTGATTTATTGTTTGTAGGTTTATTTTATTCTGGAGAAATAATCAATCGGTAATATATAATTATCAAAAGTCGACAAACAATCCAATTCTATTACATTAATCGGTTTACTTTTTCTCTTTAAAGCAAAATTAAAATACCTTTTGTAATTCTTAAAGATGTCTATAAATTGTAACAGAAAATATGATCGATGTAAATAGAGTGAGGCAAAACAGACTGTTTTATAAAAATCTGAATTCTTAATTTATGCAAGTTTTGAAAATTTAATATTATAATTTTATAATAAATATTCTAACGTTTTCTCCTGCAAAACTTGAGCCACTTTTTGCCATTAAGATAGAAAATATGGCCATTCTCGTTTAGGTAGTCCATTTTACCTCACCTTCCCCTACGTTTAATTTTATTTAATTTATAATCGAGACAAAAATATGAAAAAAATTACTAGAAATAAATATTCACTACAATAGAAAAAATTGATACTTTACAAACAATATATATGAGAAAAAGGCTAATGGAGCCATCGCTGGTTGTTAGTGCGAAATTTTTGATGTTTTGTATAGAAACTTGATTCATCTGCATTGACACATTAAAATGTACACTGATCTCAGATTCGAGATACTAAAGTGTACGAGAAACTTTCATATGGAAAATTTCATATGAAAATTCTCTTATATTGACTTTACGAACAATTGTTAATTATAAATAAATTTTCAATATAATAAAGAATTAAATTTTTTACAGCTTTAAAATAAATTTGTTCTTGAAAAGGTTAATGTGTGTGTAAACAATGAATATAAAAATGTACTCAATATTAGATAAAAAATTACCCCGTATTTGATGGAACTTGAACTCAGTTCTCCAGCTGAGACGGAATTTCTTCTCGATTCTAAATTGGGATTGGAAAGTGGTCCTTGTACAACCTGGCTAAACGTCGGAGTGACGACGTTGTTTTGACTGTCCGTTAACCCCCGCGCAGAGAGGCCTAGTCTGGTTGGTAAACCTTCCAGAGGATTTTGACTAGATCCACTCGCATTAGAAGAAGTCGGCTGTCTCGGGATGCCGAAGAGATCTTCGCGCCTCGAATGCGGCTGCAATAAATGCGGCTGATCGGCTAATGGCAGCGCCTCGCTCATCACAGTGTCAAATGGATCGAGAGGCGGGCAACCAAGGCACAAGGTAGAATCTGATCTCTGCAGGAAAGGATGCTTCCTCCCTTTCGGCGTCGAACTATTCTGATTTCCAGATCCGCACATGGGCACTTGAAGTAAATCCGGATAATCCACAGAATCTGTCTCCATGGCAGTTGGCGCTGGCGAATTGTACTCTTCACTTTCGTCATTGTCATTTTCATCCTGCAAATAACATTTTCGTGTCAAGAATGGAATTTCGCATAATCATAGTGAATTTATCTTGCGATGCTGTAACGCGTGAAAATATCTGACGATGCTGCATTGCCATTTTATGATCTAACATTTCTTGCAACATAAAAATTGAAATTTAACACAATTGTATCACAATTTTAATACTTGCTGTAATTTCTCTGTAAAGGATAAAATTGGCAACTGGAGTAATGAAATTTCACAAACCTGATCGTTCCAACTGGAATAACTGGACGATTCCTTTTGAGTTTCTCTCGAAGCAGGCGGTTCCGAAAGAGAACGCATGTAATATACAAGTGCGTCGAATACATAAGCGACGTGTCTCAAAGCGGAAACGTCCAGAACCGGCAAACTATCCCTGTGCTCGCTGTTGTGGGCACGCATTAAAGATAGACAATATGATAAGAATTCACGCCTCGCCGAGTGTGCATCGCCACCTGAAACATATCGCAACATCGTAGTTTCTTTTGTAATTTGCCAAAACTGTCAGCTGTAATTGTCAAGAGCTCAATTGTTTATCTTAGAACCTGATAGAAACGTGTACAGCAAAAATAAGAACTTGTAATAAGGCAAACCTTCGCGCTCCCTACTGCTTCTCGGAGGCTCGCCAACTCCTGCAAAACCAACGGTGAGTCGCGTTGAAGCTTGAGGAGCGGAGATATTCGAGCTCGTAGCGATACCACTGCGAGGGTTCCGACCTGTATTTCCTTGTAGAGTCAACGAGAGCGCAGCTGTGTTCAACAAACCGCTGAAATTACCGCTGGACAAAGACGGAGCGTTATTGAGAGGATGTTCAGGATGAGTCGGATCTGCGCTACGCGTCAGAGATACTCCGAATCTCAGCTGCGCCTCCGTAGCGTCCATCACTGTAAGCAGCCAGTCCCAAGTAGGCTTCAAGTGAGCTTCTAAATATGACTGCAACGTGAAATAATTCCTTACTCTCGGACTTGTGAAAGCGATAAACTTCAGATAAGGCAACGCGCGTTTTTGTCGAAGCACAAAAATGATTAACAAACTATTGTAATGTTTTAGCCACAATTTCGGCCACAAAAACATTTTTGTACACGCGCCGACACAAAGTAGGCGACAAATTGAATCTGTCAATATTTTTGAGTTCAATCCACTTTCATAATTATCGGCATATGTCGAATTTAGTGGAGTTTACGTACCTGCAAACTTAGAGCGTCTTGAAAGGTGATCTCCATCAGTCGTGGCAAGCTAAGTTGTAGGCTCTTATAATCTTGCATCATAACCAATAGATCGGCGATTTGTCGTATGACAATTCCGAATGCTCGCGCCAGGCAACTAGCGGTGGTCCCCATGGTTATAGGTTCTTGCGCGGTCGCGACGGCCGACGTGGCAGTGGTTCGTCTTAAAGATGCAGGATCAATGAAAACCAGATTACTTCCACCTGTTACCCGTAATCCCGCCGTACGCGTACTCGATTCACGATTGCGTATCGCCCATTGCATATACACGGGTGCGAGATTATTACGATGCAAATGAGCAGACGATCCACTGAAATAACATGTAAGCGATTACATTTCCAAGTGCCCCACATCAGGGACACCTCGAATATTCTTTCGCTCTTATCTTTCTTTCAAACCGCCCTCATTATGATATAAAGAGGAAAGCAAAGAATCTGACAAGACAGTGGCATGGGAAAACAAGATTCGGGCTTACCTTCTGCGCTCTAATTGTTCGTCGCCAATTTGAAACTCCTCGTTATCTTGCTCATCCGTTTCCCCCGCTTCGCTCTCATCGTCCTCTTGCTGACTCGACTCCCCGGACTCGTCCTCGGGGAATAATAATATCGATCCCATTCCGCCGTCGGAACCGGCGGTCGCGCCGGTCTGCACGCTACGCTGCGCGGACGCCGCGTCTTGATTACTATGATTGTCATCCGAATCGGACTCGGTTTCCGCTTCCGCCAAAAGATCCAATTCCGTGTCCGATTCACCGTCCCCAGCTTGTTCCTCGCCCACACCACCGGCATTCGAATCAACCTCGCCGAGCGGCTGACCAGCAGTGGTCCCAGAGACGCCCGATTCCTCATGTTCGCTAATATCGCCGTCCATATCCATAGGTACTTCTATGTAAACAACAGTAGTTTCATTTGGAGAAATTTACTTGCTAGAATCACTGTATCCCTCCCCGATTTTTACCTTCTCCGCCTTCCGTTTCATCAACAGCGGATACATCTCCTCTTGAAATTGTTATGTTGTTATTCGCTTGCTGAGTTTGCAAAGCCGCATCCAGTGTCTGCGAACTGACACCGCTGTGAGGTATTAGAGGCTCTATAGAAAATAGTTCCTCCGAGCCATTGATCACTTCAATGGCGGAGCTCGTTAGCGTGAACGGTGCAGTTGGACGTGCCACGCCTAGTCTGACCGGTGCTATCAATGAATCCGCTATTTCGCATAATTCTTCCACAGCTAATTTAATTAGTGCTTGGAAAACTTTCCGACACTTCATTAAAGGCTGCGAAGCTTGGCTCGTACTGGAAACGAAAAACATCAAGTTTTCAATACATTTGCATATTAATATTTAGATCAAAGTTTGAATTCTAGAAAATTACAAAACTTGTGTGTAATTCTATTTGTTAGGAACGTAAAAAGATAAATGTTAGAATACAAAACTCTCACCTTCGCCTTTTCGTCGTGTTTGGTGCCATTTCTATGGTGAAGATAACGAATATGCGTGCTACGGATCTTACGAATCGACGCGCCACATTGTTCGCTTCTTCCTGTCGTCCGGGCACAGTCTCGTCTTGCAATTCTCTGATCAGAGTCGTGAGCAATGTATCGAGCATCTGTGGAATTAGAAAATTTTTTTAGCGTTTTGTATAATCTCTACAAACGAAGGAAAATATTACGTGTGCTTTTCCACTCGCTTTCACTCTGTATCTACTTACTTCAGCACTGCATTTAACAAGTAAAGAATGCGTGAATTTGTCTAGTAATGCGGTACCACTCTGCCGACACAACTGTCCTTGATCGCCGAATAATTGATCAGTGCCGTTTTCAGAAACGCCCGACATAATCATACATTGAACAGCTGGCCAATCATTCAACAATCGTTCAAGCGCCTTCCGGCTGAATCGAGGAGGTTCTAAATCGTGATCTGGCATGTCTGAATCTGCACCCAAGCCTGTAAAAAGAACTACGTGCTCTTAATAAAATAATTATATGAAAAAAGCTACATGCTTTCAATAAAATAAGTTGTGTGTAAAAATATAAAGATGTAAATTATATGAAAATTACAATAAAATATAATTTTTTTAAATAGGCTCTTCAATTAATGCAATAATTCAACAATCTTTAAAAGCTAAACAGAGCCGGAGCTAGGATTTAGCGCTCCAATTTATTGTTTTACATTTACATGACAAACAAACGTTTCGGCCAACGGATTTGGCCATCGTTGAAATGACTAGGTCATAAATTATGACTTTGGATAATTGTTCAATTAACATGTGTATAAATATCGATTAACATGTGTATAAATATCGATTAACATGTGTATAAATAGAATATAGAAAGTATATATACCATCCGAGGTGGGTGCTTTGCGACTGGCCGAAGTTGATCGCTGCCTAGGCGCCGATCTAAATTGACGTTGTTCGACCAATTGCCTTCCAACCGTTTGCACCAAGAATAACAAAATGCTTTCACCTCTAAAACATAAAACAAACAAAATATTATTCAAAAAGTGAATTACATTTTCACCATGTGTAATCTGCGTGTAATTTACAGAGCCCCGAATTTACCGTGAATTAATTTTTGTAGCGAGATCAGTACTGTTTACGAGACGGCACAGCAGATCGTATCTCGCACCTTGGTGACCAGCAATGAGAGCGCGGCATTTACATTTCTCCCAACAATCGCAGTACGCTGTGGGAGAAGTTCTCTTGAGCTTGCAATCGTGACCTCTGTGGCAAACACGGGCGCATTCAGTGCAACAGCACAGAGATCCTGTTAAACCGCAAGTTCTGCATTCAAAAATGTCCTGAAAATACAAATAAATACATAATAAAAAACATGTTGCGTATAACACTTTCCTCTTTGTAGAGCAATACTTGATTTTTCTTCAATACTTGATTAATATGTTCAGCTCCGGTCCATGTGAAGCTACATGTATCGTTGCAACAAGTAACAAACAGTGGCGACAGATCTGGGCTGGCATCAGCTGGCAGTATCATGGCAGAGGTGTCTTTCGCATCTTTGCCTACTCTTTGTATAGTATCCAATAAAATAAGAGCTGCATGATACGCGCGAACCGATACGGCGAGCATGAGCGGTGTTTGTCCTTGAGCATCTCTTTTTTTTTTTTTTAGAAGACAAAACGAGAATACATAAGAGAAATATTTCATAACTACTGAAAGAAAGTTAACCTTTTCCGGACGAAAATACCTCTTTTTATTTTGGAAATTACTCGATTTTCGTAAAATAGCTTATTTATTGATTCTTTATTTAAAACTGAGATAAAAAATATAAAATTTAAAATGACATCCAATATGACAAACTAAATTTTTATAGAAATAATCAAATTATTTTGAAATTCGATTTTAGGTGTTTTTTAGAGTTGCTGAATTCGAATATAATCTCAGAATTGTGAAAAATAGCGGATTCAATATAGTGATCCAAATTTTTAAAAATAATCGAATTATTTGACAACTCGGTTTTAGGAAATTTTTGGGTTCGCTCAATGTAAGCTTATAATTTTAAAATTCGGACTCTTGAGCGATTCCAAAAAATTTTTAGAACCGATAATTTTCATGATAATCAAATGTTTTGAAATTTGATCCGCTATACTGGATCCGCTATTTAAAATTTTAAGAATTCTAAAATCACAATCACAAATTCATTGATCATAAAAACCTTTAAAAAACAAGACTTTGTACAAGTTACTTTTATATATGTAATCTCAATTTCTATCCTATGTGACAAGTTTTATAGGACCATTGCAGTAATGTATTCTTCTATTTTGCAGAGAGCAATTTGACATATTGAAAGAACGACAGGAACCAAAATATACTTTATGCCAGAAAAAAACTCTCGTCCGGAAAGATTATATTCTTATAAATCGAAATTGTAATCTTACTTTGCTGTTAATAGTTCTCTTAAATGCGACGTCAAAATATTACTTTCGCACATATATTTTAGTATGAGTAATGCATTATGACGTCTTTCGACAGAATCTATAATGTATGTATTATTAGATGTAGCTCCAACATCTGAAATAAGTAACATATATGATATACAAAACATTTATATATATGATCACCTCAGAGGTATACTAAGTCAAGTCACATAAACATAATTTTTCAAAAGAATCTAAAAAGATTTTTCGCTTTTCATACGCTCTCAGTAAAGTACTTATGTTTTGCAGATTTTTTTATATTCGCAGATATAATATCAAACTTTGATGTGTTTCAAAAAATAAAGTTGATTATATGATTTTAATGTGACTTAATATTGTTTACCTGGTGAATATGATTAACTTTATACAGTCAACATCTCTATTGAAATGAAAATATTCATTGAAAACATTTACCATTGCATAAAAATTGTAGTATAGTCTTCTGATAACAATTTTCAAAAAAATGTGACTTAACATAGTATACCTCTGAGGTGTTCATATATATAAATACATATTATACAAAAAATGTATATATATATATATATATATATATATATATATATATATAATATGATTATATATATATATCTACACTAATAGTGAACATTTTTATATTTTATACAAAAAGATATATATATAATCTTTTTGTATAAAATATAAAAATGTTCACTATTAATGTAGAGAAATATAAATAGACATCACAAAAATACTTACTAGACTTATTCATCATAGATATACTAGCAGCACCTATGCTCAACAGACTGTCTTCCTCTCCTGAGGTATTGTCAAATGCTTCAGGCGGCCAACTTAATGTCGGAATTGGCTCTTCAATAGGTGCTGAAGTACCATCCACTGCATTAGATACTAATTCGCGTTCAATCACTGTAATAAAACAAATACAAAGTTAATTAAATGCATATAACAACATCACAAATGAGAAAATATTAATTTTTACTGTCTTTATTCAATAAAAGTATTAAAATTGCCACGCCAGATAAGTTACCTTGCTCGGTTTCTTTATTGGAAGTTGGCGAACACATGTTGACACAAGCATGAAGTATATTACGGTTCCCGTCGCAACGTTCTTTCAATATCATTTGAATTTGAGAATTTGCAGTTGAAAATGTCAAATTGCTCTCTGCAAAACAGAATATATTACACGCTGTAACGGTCAAAAATTAAGATTACACATATCCGAACACACTTACTCAAATCTTGTTCCAGATTACAAAATACTTGCTTGACGCTCTCGTAATCACATCGCAATATACGAGGCATGAGCAAGAGATTGTCGAATGCTAATGCGATAACTGCAACCTGATTTTTTAGATTAGTCGAATTGGAACAGCTGGGAATAGGAATGGTTGCTGCACCGATGCAATTTACTGGAACTAAATCCAGCCAATTTGGATCGCGTATGGCATCAGCGCAATCTTTCGCGACCGGGTAAATAGTATTATTACCATCTCGTAGAATCATAGAGCATTCTATATTCTGAAACATTCAAAATTCATTTTTCTCTCCCAAAGACTTACATTTGTTATTTGTGAGTTATTAATCGTTTTATTTGTAAATATTGTTATAAATGCACATACCTCCCCTGCACTTGTAAGATTAATATTTTGCGGTTGCAATCCCAGAAATGACGACATATCAGAGGGAATATAATAATCTTGAACATATCTTCCTGTACTTAAATTGTACACGACGTAACTCAATTTATTTCCACTTTTCAATATGGCATGAATACCTATTAACACGTATTTCTTTATTAGTTCGAGTAATCAATTTTTTTTTTTTTTTTTTAAATAATAGAGTCAGAATGTTGAAGATTCTCTACGCCATATATAGAGTGTCCCGTGATTCGCAAATCAAAATACTACAGTAGAAAAATTCTCAGAATACCAAATCAAAAGAATGGATAAAGTTCCGAAAAGTTCACACCTCCGATTTGCTCCAAACTACGCTTTTTATTGTATTTTTGCGCGCTGATTACGAATATGACCATGCCGATTGGCGACAAGGTCATTTTCAAAGTCAAAACTACTTAAAAACACTCAAAAATTATCGTTTCTTTTAACATTATCTTGATAAATATTGATGTAACAAAGAAATGTTTCAAATAAAAGTTGTAGCTCTTGAAAAAATACATCATCTATGTCCTATGCATTTTTTGCACAGAACCAATATTTTTCGGAAAAAATGAAATAATGCGTTGTAAAGTGTATGCGTAGATTCAGTGCCCCCCCCCCCCCCAATCCTTCTGCATAATGCGGGAGAGGTTTCTTTCCCTATTATCTCATTTTTTTCGAAAAGTATTGGTTCGAAAGGTATTAGTAATCAGCGCGCAAAAATACAATAAAAAATGTAGTTTGGAACAAATCAGAGGTGTGGGCTTTTTGGAACTACACCCAAAAGAATTTTTGTCTGTAATTTTTCAATCTAATCAATAATTTTTGAAACTCAAGAGTTTAAAATCAGCTAATCAAATTCTGTGAACAAGCGGCAGCTTATCTGTGAGTTGTACATGACGACATTGGTGACTCACAAACAAGTGACTAATCTCTTCAAGAATCTGGCACATATGTATACATTTAGTTTTATTTAATTCAATGATAGAGATAAAGGTATAATAAAAATTACTGACAAATAAATACTCACTACGACATTTTCCAGAAGAAAAGAGATCGATACTTGACAAACAATTGTTAGATAATTATAAATAAATTTTGACTATAATAAAAAAAATTTGTATTTTTTATAGCTTTAACAAATTCCCTGAAGAGATTAATTATACAACCTAATAGGCCAAGCTTTTTTAGCTTTTGTATTTCAAAAACTACTTACTTGAATTAAAAAATTGCACTTTTTTAATAGCGTTTTGAGAACTTTGTGCTATGCTTTTATTTGCGAATTACAAAACACCCTTTATATATAGATTAAAAACCTCTGCGTCTCTATCTTGTTATAGATCTCTGTGTTTCTCTTTCTATGTATAACTTTTTGAAAAAAAATGACTTACCTTGTCCATCAGTTGAGATAGTCAGCAGACTGTCATTTGAACCTTCTACTATGTTGACTCTTCTAGGGGTTCTTTGAAAACAATCCGGAGCCCGTGGATTTGATGATGACTTAATTACCTGTCAACGTGCAAATTATATTTTAAATGCTTAATTATACGTGCTGTGTATGATAAATCAGCATGATTATTACCTGAACTTCATCTCTACGTAAAAGTCTGCAATCTGCTAACAACATCATTGGTTCTTCTGCAATTGGATCTTTGAAATCTGATGTATTGAAATCCTTCTCTTTAATTTCCTTTTCCTTCTCTCTTGAATATTTTGGAAAGAATTTTACCGCTACGTAGCAACCATCAACTTTTATAACTTTCCCTATTAAAATTAATAATTATAATTAATTATTAATTTATAATTTAATTTATAATTTAATTAATAATTATAATTTTAATTAATAATTATAATTAATCCCTATTAAAATTAATAATACACGTTAATCTTTTTCAAAAAGAAATTTGTACATTTCTTTGTACAATTTTATACAATTTGTAATCCTACCGATAGGTCCAGTCTTGACGTCTTCAACAAAAACCACATCTTTCAACTGCCAATCTTCTTCATCCTTTCTGTCAGATTCTCCTTCGCTTCGAGGTGCCATACGTTTTTGCCGTTCTAAAATTGTTATATTTTTTAAGAGATTTCATAGACTAAATACAGAAAACATTTTAATAATATATCCTTCTTTTCTCTCAGAACTTTTACACAAATAACGCGTCTTACTGTGACTCGTCGTGATGCTACCAGTATCGCTACAAGTGCTCGAAGCCGGCGATGGAGGTGGAGGCATGTCAAGTCGGTCGGTAGTTTCCTTATGATTCGGTTTGTTCACAACTCCTGTATTTCCGTTCCCGTTAGATTCCCGTTTATCGGCGTTTGCATTAGGTACATGTGTACCAGCGGGTAATATTTTAAATCTACAAGTGGCATCTACGTTCCAAGCCGCTGACAATAATTGGCCCACTTTTGGTACACCGTTAGCTATGGTGAATCCTTTAAAACAAATCGCATACACATTTAACATTCGCAATACAAGTGTCTCATAGCTACAAATCCACTTATTACGTCCAAAGCATGTAAGAATCTTACCAATCGCTCCCGGTATATAAACCGGACTATTTTTCATGCACACATACGTGCCGTAACCAATATCGCTTGTTAGCACAGTAGATGGTCTATGCTTGCGTGATTTAGCTTTGTATTTTTCCCATAATTTCTTACGTTGTGCAAACGGCAAAACGCCCCTGAAAAAGATGGATATTTAACAATCTTACCGCGCTAGAGATTTATATATAAAATCAAAGTAAAAATATTATACTAACCACCAGTATAATGTTCCACTTTCAAGTCTCGCAACAGTATACAACGCGCATGTATGAAGTGACACAATTTTATCCGATGTAAATTCGGTAAAGGCTTGTGCTGGATGTTCAAGACGAGAAGCAACATGTCCTAAAAGTTCGTCGAGCCAAGTTGCCACCTTTCCGCTTTCCGTACTAACGGAACATCGAATTGCGGTAGCAGATATATTGACTATCTTTTCTGTTGTCAATGCCAAAGGAATGGTTCTCGGATGATGCACGTTCGGATTCTACGCAGAAATACGAATATACATTTTCATAAAGATATTTCGTAAAAATGTGCAACAAGAATGTTTAACAATACCTCTGCATTTTTGTATGGTTCTGACTCTGTCCATTTCCATTGGTATAATTGTCCCGATGCTGATACGGCAATCAACTCGCTGTAAAGGGATGCGATTTGTACGAAGCGCGGCACTGGATCGTTACTGCGTTCATGCCACCACTCTAGCTCTTCAGATATCCATAGTGGACTCTGCGAGGCCAACTCTTTCTTCTTGTTGTCTGAAATATTCAAATATAAAGTTATCTTCTCTATTTAACAAATTACATTCAATTTTTTTTTAATTTCCATATCAAATACCTGAATCTTTTTCCCATGAATCTTTAAGAGCATTTTCCAACCAGCGACGCGGTCCGTAATATTGACGATCTCGCCATCTGCTAAAACTATCACGATCTCTGTCTCTTTCATGAGATGAACGTTCACCTTCTCTGTCATTGCCCAAGCGGCGCGAAGAACTTCCACGGCTAAAAGTAATACTTTTTTTAGAATACACAATACTCTATTAAATATACATAACCTCAATTTTAGATATCTTAATAAACACATTTCTAAATTCATATTTTATATGCATATATATGTATGTATATGTTTATTAAGTATCTCAAAACTTAGTTTTAAATTATATACTGTCTTATTCCGGTGTATCCAAACATGTCTTCAGAAAACATAGAATCAGCGTCGATTATAACCGAATGTTCATTACTAAAGCCACCATCTAGTAGTGATATAAGATCTTCTGGGACATAACTATCCGCTGCGTCCTCCGCGTCGTCACCTTCTTCGTCTTCTCGTGACAAAAGATTGTTTACCGCTAAATTTACATCTAGATTTGTACGCTGCAACAATACAATCATTTCATGAATTAATTTTGTCTCATACTATTATTATGTATACTCTTGTTGTCAGCAACATTAGTATTCATAAACCTGTAATTCTCTGATGATCAAATTACGACTTTTTCCTTGTAATACCACTTGTGCCTGAGATATAAGATCTTCTGGTACGAACGGTGCAGGCACAGATGCAATGGGCCGTGAACTGCTGCCACTTCCTCCCCCCATAATTACTCCCGGCGGTCCTATACGACCACCGCTGCCGCTTCCTCCGCCACTGCTTCCTCCGCGAATTGCAGAACTGCTACGCATGATTCTTGCCCGCGATCGTGACATTGTTCTACTACCACTACCACTACTTCCATTCCCATTTGGTGCAGAATTAGAATTTCCAACATGATTTTTGCTTGTGCTGCAATGAGGAATATAAGATTTTTTTTTGTATTTCTTTTTTACAAAATTATTTTTCTGTTTCTTCTTTTTTACTTACTTTCTATTAGGTTCATTTTTACTCAAATCCAATCTATCAGGTAGTACAGTAAATGCAACTCTGCATATTCTATTGTCTTCTGTAAGAAGAGCAATATGTGTTGGTCCGACTACGAGACGCTTTATTACTACTTTTAGAGCATTAAAAGCAGGAGGTGTTACAAATCCATATCTATTTATTTTGTCAGCTACTTCCCTCAGCCTAAAACAATAAAAGTATCTGGAGTAAATAATCTTCTTAAAGATTATAATCAAGAGTATCAAATGTCTGTTACATGATATGTACATTTATATACAGTATTCTAAGAAATAATTAAATATTTTCAAAACAATTAATAAATAATTCGTAGAATATGTAAAGATCAGTACGCTATTAATATTCGTGTGAATCATATTAGTATTGTAAGATTATAATTATTTAACATTATGTTTATAGGTTGCCATTAAAGTGAGGCATCATGTCGCGGATACATGGTCAAATGTGACGTATATTCATCGCGCGTAGATATGCAAATATATGCAATAAGATAAAGAATGAAAAGAATTGGATGTGCACAACATATTGTAGTGCATCTTTACATGGCAGAAATGTGTTGAAATAGGAAAATTGGAATGCATCTAGAATGTTAAAGAATTCGCTAATGGGAAACCGATAACGGGTGGGTAATCCTCACCTATCATTGAGTTGGTCATCTGTTCCTGGCAAAGGATGCACGACGAAGTGAATCGAACTCATAATGCCTTCAAATCATATGTGCTATTCAATATCGGGTCGTTCTTTTATTATACACAAAATTTCACTGCACCACAGCAGAACGATATTCAGCCATGTTTTCGATGAAACATCCAGTTACGTGTTCTCAAATGCAAATATGGCGTGGTTGCTCAACGCGTTTCTAAATGCATCAAAACTCTTCATGATTAAAACTTGCTTATATAGCATGCACATACGTGACGAGAGATATATCAATTACATCTCGTGTAAAACAAATAGCGTTGTCGAATAAACGGATTTCGATCGATCTAAAAGCGATCAAAATATCATTGTATTTTTTCCGCCAATAAAAGACACGAGTTCCTAGTAAAATAGTGATTGATCTCGGATCAAAACCTGTTCAGTTAAAAACACCAAAAATATGTTATCAATGCAATCTTTATGGGCGGTATTCATAGTCCGTTCTTATATTCAAAATTGTCTTAAGCACGGACTTATATTCGCTCTCTTCGTTACACATAAGGGCGGTATTCATAGTCCGTTCTTATATTCAAGATCGTCTTAAGCACGAACTTATATTCGCTCTCTTTGTCAGACACAATCTATGTGTGACGAAGAGAGCGAATATAAGTCCGTGCTTAATAGCGTTTTCGATTATACAGGATTTGAACGACCCAGGGTTGATCAATCACTATTTTACTATAAATGCAAGTCTTTCATTGGTGGAGAGGTTGCAATGACGTCATTAACCAACCCTGGGTCGTTCAAATCCTGTATAATCGAAAACGCTATAAGACGATCTTGAATATAAGAACGGACTATGAATACCGGCCATAGATTGTGTCTGACAAAGAGAGCGAATATAAGTTCGTGCTTAAGACGATCTTGAATATAAGAACGGACTATGAATACCGGCCTATATGTCCAATTGTAATATTTTATTTGTTGTATAATAAATTTTGGATTATTAAACATATAGCGTTTTTAATTGTACGGATTTTAATCGACCCAAGATTGATTAATAACGTCATTGGCTTAGTTTACACCGATTGTTTAGTACGCGTACCAAGTACTAAATCTGCTTCTTTGATTGGCGTAGATTTTACACTAAACGATTTATACCTATCGGAGAAGCAGATTTAAGGTCTGTTCTTTATAGCTGAACTGGCTGCACTAGTTCAGAGTTTATCTTTCTCCTTTCAATATGGAGAGAAAAAGATAAACTCTGAACTAGTGCAGCCAGTTCAGCTATAAAGAACAGACCTTTAGTACTTGGTACGTGTACTAAACAATCGGTGTAAACTAATAGCGTTTTCGATTATACAGGATTTGAACGACCCAGGGTTGATTAATCACTATTTTACTATAAATGCAAGTCTTTCATTGGTGGAGAGGTTGCAATGACGTCATTAACCAACCCTGGGTCGTTCAAATCCTGTATAATCGAAAACGCTATAAGCCATTGCATCGTCTCCACTAATAAAAGACTTGAATTCATAGTGAAATAATTAGCGTTTTCGATTATACGGATTTTGATCAACCCAAGGTTGATCAATCACTATTATACTATGAATTCATGTCTTTTATTGGTGGAGACGATGCAAGGACGTCTTTAATTATCTTTGAGTCGATCAAAATTCATTCACTCAAAAACGCTAATTGGTTGCGTTCAGAAAACACAATAATTATAAAACTGTTGCAGATCCAAAAGTATACACAAATCACAAACGGTTATTACCAAACGGTTTCACAACCGTTGTGTTTTCTGAACGCAACTATTTTAATTATTTGATATCGAAAAAATAAAAAAGTTCGATTGTAAACGAGTATTCTAATATTTATAAATGTTTTTCATCTAATTTCTGGGCTAAACTTTTCTTTCTATCACTAAACTCATAAATTTAACCAAAAAATTCATTAAACGTCTTGAAGTCTTCTCGGGATCAGACAATAACTACTCGTAAAATTTTTATTCAGACTCCATTCTTATTGTAAAAAGCATTATCTAACAAGATGATTTATTTTATAAAGGCAAAAAAATAGTATTAGTCTAAAAAAACATATTTAAAATTATCATCATCTAAATACATTCTTTTATTTTATACGCTATAAAGAAAATTCTATCTATAAGAAAATTTAACAGTAATTTCAACAACATATTTTTAATTTATTTTAAATATATAAAGACCACACTATCATACATAATGTGAAGAATCTTCACATCACGACTATCGCACATCTACTTTTGCTTTATTTCACATCAGTCTGTCGAATAAAAGCGGCATGTAGTACCAATGTAATATTACAAAGATCAGTTCTGGAGACAATTCAAGTGTATAAAATGCTTTGCTTTTAGTCAACATTGAGTGTGGCAATTTGATTAGCAGTACATATAAACTTCAGTTAGATGTAATTCCATTTAATATACAAATTACAAATATTAGTGTAAAAATTTCCATTTTTACGCTCTTATTTCTAGATTTTATGCTAAAAAATTTTTACTACTATCACAGGGATAGGTAAAGGAAGAAACTACTGAAATACTCTACTGCATTAAATTTAATATAGTAAAAAGCGTTTAACGTTCATTGTGTTTATCATAATATAAATATCTTACATTTAAAAAAAATATATATATATTAGTAATTTGAAATAATTTTCATGAATTTATTGCAACTAGAGACAGAAACAAAAGAAATATGCTATTTGATCATTTGCCACTTATATAAAAGTACCAAGTTCTGAATCGACTCCATAACTGCTTATAAATTTATAGAAAAATTTAATGTATGTGAAATGCATTAAAAAGTGTCTTGTTATTCCATAAGGATAATGCAGGAGTAACAAAGTTGGTACCAAGACTCACTGGATGTAAGAGGTAGGGATTCTTTCCCACAGTAACATCCCCTGTGGTTCTGTGTCCGAATGATGTCCACTACAATGTGAAATGTTATAACGGTGTAATACGCAATCTTCGCCTTTGTAAACTACATCCAAAATGTTAAGTAGTATTAATATCGAGGCAACATCGGCACACGGTCTCTTCAGGGTATAAGTAAGTGACAAACTCATTGTATATCTCTGCAAACATCGCTCCATCAAAGCTCCTTCAGTAAAGCGGACTTTGCGTTTTTAAGTTTATCCAATCGCCTTTGCAGATGAGAGTTTGCTGTCTCCAATTCTTCTACGCGACCTTGCGTTTCTCTTATCTGAAAGCAGAAATATTGAAACAAACTAAGCATTCATAATTTAAAAAAAATCACTTTGATGTATGCATTGACCTGTGTGAACATTTCTTTATCTATAATAAAAAAACAATATTCATACTTCTCTCTGCAATTTTCGTTTTTCCACTTTCAATTCATCTTCTGCTTTCTCAGATGCTTCCGCAGCTGATTTATAACGAATTACTTGACTTTCCAATCTAGCTACAGTTGCTTGTAGCGTAGACATATCTTGTTCCGCTTTTTGTAACTTAAATTTATAATCCGCCAACAATTTATTTGCCTCACGTTGAATATCTTCATTATCTGATAAGCAACCTGTGGCAAGATAACAAACAAGTTAACATAGATAAAATAATATCACAATTCATAAAATTTAATATTGACGATATATAAAATTTCATTTCTTAAAACATATCTATATATAAACATGAACCTAACCTAATACTGAACCAGATGATCTCTCCGATCTCACGCGATTTCTGGTTTCTTCTAATTCCAATCTTAAATGTCGAATTTCATCTTGCAATTCTTTTTTCTCAGAAGCAAACTTTCTCAGTCGAACATCTGGAACAATTATGTATGTTACATAAATGTTTTAGAAAAATTTATATTGTTTCATAAATACACGATTCAATTAACGGCGTACCTAGTGAACCTTTACCAGCCGTTTCTAATAACTCTGCAGCTTCTGTACTGACTAGTACCCTCTTTCTGTGACATGGCCCATTTTCAATATTTTCGTTATCTTCATTTTCGCTTCCTTCATCGTCAACGATAACTAAACCGTTTTCCTAAATCAAAATTTATTTCAGGTTTATATAAAAACCATAATATACGAACTTTTTTTATACGCAATATTATGTGCCATTTACAATATACATACTTGTATAAGCGTATCTCTTTCTAATAATTGTGCTTTACAAATCTCTAAATCTTCTTTTAATCTCTGACTGATTCGTTTTAATTGTTCAACATCTCGATTCTTTTCTCTCAATTCTCTACGTAATTGTGCAGTTGTTTCTTCTAATTCTTCCAATTTGTCTTTTAATAAATCAACTTGATAGGCATAAGATGATTTTTCGTTGTCTAACTGAGCATTAGCTATCATCGCCTTCCTGAACTTTTCTTCAAACTCCTTCAATTCCAGCTGTATACAAATAATAGAAAATTGTGTAATACTATTCTAAAATTTCAAAACTACGAGCAAGATTTATAAAGTTAGTTTGCAAACGTACTCTAATATCTCTGTTTAATCCTGCATCTTCCAATGAATCTTCCGACGATCTACGACTCGATTGGAAATTGTTGGAGTTTGTAAGAAGCCGCGATGTACGCACTGGATCTGGAGTTACTCTCATGGTTCTGTTTACGTCAGCTGTAATAAAATGTATACAGATAGGTATTCACTGAAGAAAGTAGCTCTATAATTTGCAAAAGTATCAACAATTGAAATATAAAATTGATAATATTTCTTAAAATTACCTGTACACATGTCATAAACCCTGTCAGCATTCTCCTCCGCCTCCTTTTGCTGTCTCTCCAACTCACGCATTCGTATTTCTCTGGCTTCCGCTCTTGCCTGTCTCCTAGCAGCCAATCTTGCTTCTGCCTGAAAGTATGTATGGAAAATCCAGCCTGTTACCAAAAACATATGTTTACATTTGATATATTATTAACACATTACCACATTAGAAAGCTCCTTTAATAACATCTATATTAGAACAAATAACAAAACAAAACGACAATTATAAATTATAAATAATTCGACGGCTCCGAGCCATCGCGGTTGTTGATGCAAAATAAATTTCATCTTTATATAGAAATTCTTCATCTACAAAAAGGCATTAAAATGTATACCAATCTCAGATTGAGATACTTGGTATTGATGATCGATTGATGATCGATTGACGAAAAATTTCTATATAAAAATAAAATTTATTTCGCATTAACAACCGCGATAGCTCGGAATCATTACATATTATTGATATTTATCGTATCAAACCTCTCATATCAATTTTTAGTTATAAATTATTTGCAGTAAAATAAGATTTGTTTCCTATTTTCAATAAAAAAACTACTTCATACATTATATACTTTATTAGAAATAGCAGCTAATGTGAAAATATATCAAATCTTTTGATGTTAAAACACCACTCGAGTAGCATTTCTTGAAAGAAATATGTAAATTACTTAATAAGCAACAGCAGCGCAAAATATGTTGCATACATTAACTGTAACATTAACCATATATATTATCTAAATATTAAAGAAAATTATTTGTGGAAAATCTCTCTCTTATTACAGATGTTAAAAAAACATTTATCTATAGCAACTTATTTATAAAATATCCTCCTCTCTCAGCATTTTATTACAAAAACAATATTATTTCTTATTATAAATAAAAGAAAACATTGTACTAAAAAATATGGAACAGAAACATCTACAAATAAGCATATGTAGCTGTACATAAGCATTATCTTAGGCTAGCAACTTTCCTACTTGAGAATATCAATCTTTTAAAATATCAATAAAACAATAAAAGCGTAACTTATTGTCTTTTTCCAACACAAGTTGATACAGAATAAAAGTATTGCAGAATGGCAGCAGAAAACCTCAATAGCAAAATTTTTATTTCTAAACACATAGATACATGTATGTACTATACAGGACAATTAAGGATAATTAAGCTAAGACAGAGAACAATTTTTTCAATTTTTGTTGAGTAATATATACCAACACCATCATGATCTTTTAGTACTACCTTACATTCGTGCATATATTATCCATTTCTGTGAAAATTACATATATTTGTATCGAGGTCATACCTCCTTAGCTATTTGATCAAGCGCTTGGTCTTCTGCAGAATGCCGTGTGGCAGTCCGCCTTCGTCCAGCTATAGCTGATTCCATTCTGTATTTCTTTCCTTACAACTTTTGTTTGAATTGTTTTTAGCTAGGAGAATCCACGTCCAACACCACACTAGCAGGTAAATGATTAGCTAAGGACAAATTTATAGACAAATATAAGCTAGTGGTTATTGGCAGGGAAACCATCGTAAACCAACTCTGCTCTGAATTTAATCATCTCTTTTTTCAGTTATTATTTGCTTTGTTTTTGAGATGGACAATTTTAATTTGCACATTTTTATATTTTATTCAAAAGTTAGCAAGTTTAGTTAACATTTGTATTCAGTTAAATTAGCAATAGTTTAGTGGGAACTTTATCATCCTCAAACTTTATTTTAAATTTAAATAAAAATGAAATTTGACCGTTCTATGGACAATGTACAGCTGTGTAATGAAAAATTAATTGCAGCACGACATAATTTTTCACATAAAATAAAAAAGAGCTATCGCATCTTTTTATCTATTCACAAAATTATTATAAGTACTTGTCATCGCCACACACCATGATGAACAGTATTTCGAATTTTTTCTAACTCGATTACACCTTGCATTTCGATGTATAACGCGATGATGATAACGCGTTTACCAGCAAAACTCGTTAAAATATCACAAAAGAATGTAATCGGATGCGCGTAAAATAAGGTCAGCGCAAAAATTTGATTTTATATACACGTATACTACCACAAGCGAGCATCGCAGACGGTACATGTGTGCGTGTATGAGTGTACATATACGAATGAATATAGCTATATATCGTTTTATGATTTATATATGATGCGCGCGCGCGCGCGCGCGTGTGTGTGTGTGTATGTGTGTGCGCGCGCGCGTGTATGTATGTGTGTGTATATATTCTTACAATATATAGCTATATTTCATCAGGACTCCACCACTCTGTTGCTCACTCATTGTGGACAAGCGCTTACGATTAAGACACGTCGTCAGCCAGCGGATGGATGCATATTTTTTTTCAGCCAAACTACACGCAAAACTACACCGGGTGTACACTATAAATATAATCGATGGAAATCGGATGACTCCGTCACAATGACCATCTGTGGTAATGGAACTTGAGTCGGTAGAATCTCGTGACTTTGCGGTCTCCGTTAGGCCTGCTATAATCTACGATCGACGGCGACGGTCACACGACGGGGCTGTGTCTCGCGATACGTGAGCTCGCGCAGGATTTCCCGGCGACCGGCGGGCCGGCGACGGGTACTTAAGCGTTAGGATTGGCGAACGCAGTGCGCGATACCGCGTTCGACCTCAGCGGAAGATACATTTTTCGATTGCTCTCGCACTCCGCACACCGCACTCCGTACCGCGAGAACAGTGATGTATGCGAAACACGCAAAAGCACACTGCGCCGCGCCACGCCGCGCCTCGTCTCGCCGCGCCTACATATACCTGAAATCGGTGGAGTCATCTCTGAAACGAAGAAAATACTATCTCGGTTATGCGTTGACTATACCGATTGGTTGCCAACGCATGCATATGGCGTCATCAAAACCTTGTGCAAGATCACATCGCGTCCACTATTTGACATCGCATCTAGTATCCAATAATAAAATTTATTTGCTAGAGATAAATGTGACGGTCGACAAAATTTCTAGAAAACATATTTTCCTATTGGACATCGGCATCTCATATATCAAACATTTTTAGAGAATTTAAAAACTCATCAGAAGAAAATAACTTGATTTGAACACCTTGATATTTGTGATCGTACGCAACTGTTGAATTTGATAGAGCGAAAAATAAATTCGAAGAAGCATTAAATGATAACTGATGTGAAAGAAATGCGCGTCTTAAATCATGACATCGATGGAGATTAAGGATGCTCTTGCATTATCCGCGTCGATTTGTACAATATTACAGTTTTTAGCTGGCATGTAAGTAAGATGATATACATAACCTTTGATATCTATTTTTCAACCATTAAATTTGAAATTATTCCCTTATTTGCTTAAGCAATTAACAATGACTCACGCTTCTTTACATGAGAATATATTCAACCATATTGTTATATATTTTATTCTTTAATCTAATACTTCTTTCAATTAAAAAACTAATTGCTTACATATCTTTTTAACTACATAATTATATATTTTCTTTCGTACTTGATACAGTCTACATTAAAATTGTACATTTTAGCACAAACTGTATGCATTGTTAAATACATATCAACATCAATAATTATTTGATATTATAAGAAATTATCATAATAATAGTTTTAAATTGTTGAATTAAACAGATTAATTAAAGTCAAAGAATTTCTTTTGTAGACTGGTATGTAAAAAATATATTAGAAATGGTACAACTGGAGATAGCTCTAGCCTGGCCTTTGTAACGTGTTTTATGTCGTACGTATTATAATATAAGAAAAAACAATTTGATATATTTTTTGATAGTTATAATGACTTCAGAATTATATTTTTATTATTGCAGTTGTAGCTTGTGGTTAAAATATGGAGCACTCATTGGAGATTTGTTTATTGTGGCTGTAAATGTTTTTGGAACATTATTACAACAGTGTTATGTACTAGTTTATATCTTATACAGTGTAAAAAAGTCGACTACCATTAAGCAGTTTATATTGGCATTTTGCTTTGTTTCGATTGTATATTTCTACAGTATTTATCAAGAGGACAAAGTTCTAGCTGCAAAACATGTAGGATTTCTTAGCTGCAGCCTGACTGTATTATTCTTTGCATCACCATTGATTTCACTTGTAAGTACAAGAATATAAAATATTATTATTTGCGCTTATTTGTTGAAAAAAATGGTATATTTTTTACTCATTTGAAATATAAATATTAAAAGTTTTATAATGGCCTTCAATTTGTTACAGGCACATGTAATAAGAGTAAAAAGTACAGAAAGTTTACCGTTTCCAATCATAATGGCCTCTATGATAGTCTCTTGTCAGTGGTTTGCATATGGATGTTTACTCAGTGACCAATTTATACAAATACCAAATTTTATGGGCTGCGTTTTGTCAGCATTTCAACTTTCTTTATTCTTGATTTATCCGAGCAAACGGGGAGAACAATATTTTATATAAATGCATTATAATTTCTGCTTGATATTAATTGATTTTATTGATCTGTATATTAATATATCTTTACATTAATATATGTATCTTATAAGTTAGTACAAGTTAATATTTAGTCATTCTGTATAACTAATTATAAATAATAATATGTTGTAAGATATTTAGACGTATCTTAATTTTATTATATTTTACTACAAGTTAAGTTTATATGTAGCTTTTTATATTGTACGCAAATAGATGTTACTACATATTAATTGTTTTATAAATTTTTCACATCAGTTTTATCAATTGGAATTGAATTTATTATGCATCATATATCAAACAAATAAAATTTAATTTAATTTTAGATTATAACATTTTCTTATTTCCAAATAAATTTTATAAAAAATCAAGTAAAAAATTTTATTTTTGTATTTAAAAATAAGGATAAAGTTCCGAAAAGCCCACACCTCCGATTTGCTCCAAATTACACTTTTTATTGTATTTTTGCGCGCTGATTACGAATATGACCATGCCGACAAGGTCATTTTCAAAGTCAAAACTACTTGAAAAAACTAAAAAATTATCGCTTTTTTTAATATTATTTTGATAAATATTGATGTAACGAAGAAATGTTTCAAATAAAAGTTGTGGAAGTCGAAGAGAGTCAAAGTTTTTCAAAATTGGCAACACGCTCAGAGATGTTAAACAAGAAACGCGAACAAAAGGTGCGACTCGAGCAATCCGGCCGAACGGATAAGACGAGTCAAGCAGCTACCGAGGTCATAGAATGGGAAGCAAAAGTTGACAGAGGTCAAGAGGAGTTCGACAATATCTCGAAGATGATAAAAGAGATCGAGCGTTTCGAATTAGTAAGAGTGCAAGATTTTAAGAAGCAGTTAATTGAGTATCTGGAATCGATGCTGACACACCAGAATCAACTTATCAAGTATTGGGAGAGTTTTCTGCCGGAGGCACGAGCAGTAGCGTAAACATTCCTCGCGTTAAAAAATCGCGATACTATAGATTTTTAATATGATAATAAGGCCAATATCTACCGTGTAAGAAATGAAAAGTAACTTCTGTGACGTGAATTCATCGTTCATCAATGTCGATGATTGCGGCGCATTTTTATCAAGAAAACTCGCGACCGTTTACACCTGAAAAAAAAAGAAACAAAGAATTAAAAAAGAAGAACGCATGCACTTCTGATCTGGAGGGTACTGCCAACTCGCCCGAAACTTTTTATGCGCAGTGAAAAGCGTGAAGAATATATTCTAATTAGACGAACTTAATTAAGAGTCAGATTTTTATTACACTTCAATTATTATTCAATACATATAGTATATTAATTCTTTATGATTACCTTCTCCATATTATATACATTATACGTAACTATACATATGAAATTATACAATTTGTTAAAGAATGTTACTGAATAATAAAATCAATTGCAGTTATATAAGTTTCTTTTTTTTCATTCTTATACAGTTTTTGATTTGTGACATGGCGCATTGTCCTACTGAAATTTTTTATTCCGCAAATCAGAATCACCAAAAATCTTGCGATATGACGGCTGTAGCGCATCTTTTAGAACGTTAATGTATCACGCGCTGTTCATTCAATCCTCGCAAATGAACATTTCACCCACACTACTGGGGCACCCACGCAGCTCCAGATCATTATGCTGCCTCCTCCGTGTTTCACGTATGCATCACATACTCTGGGTGGTATTTTTCACCAACCCTTCATCGTACATATGTTACACCAGGAGTGCCAAAGATCTGAAAAACACATTAATATTCATTATTTAAAAAAAAAAAAGTTTATGTCTAATTATAAGTAAATCAATTGACGCTAGTAATAGTATTTTTTTTTATTTTTTATTTTTGTTTTTAGTAAAATAAACGTCAAATTATACGAATCTTAAAGTTAAATTTATTAAACCAAACTATATTTGCCCAATCCTCCTGATGTGAGTTTCTGATGTGAATTCCTGAATGAATTTTGGTGTTGATGAACCCATTCTAAGCAAGACTTTGTTTTTCCCGAGAGCCAAGGTTTCTTCCTGGTCTTGTAACCTTTGAAACCTCTTCCTACAAGTCTCCTTCTCATGATTCGGATTCCAGTGTCTTCTGTGAAGGCCTTCTTCTGTGAAGGCAGCAACTAGCTCAGAAGAAGTTTTTTTTCGGTCTTTTAAAGATTCACGAATTAACTTTCAATCTTCGCGTTTCGTGGTTACTCTTTTTCTGCCTGAGCGCTTTTTATTCAAATGCGAACTAGTCTCTTCAAAATGTTTGATAGTCGTTTGGCACAACGTGAGCAGTTTTCGCAATTTCCTTCTGGTTCTTCCCTTGTCTCTTTAGATTAATTTACATTGATGCTCAGAAAGTTTACTTTTTTGGCATTTTTTAGAAGTTAACACTTTTCACTTTACAAATAAAAGGTCTGTTCTTTATAGCTGAACTGGCTGTACTAGTTCAGAGTTTATCTTTTTCCCTCCACATTGGAAGGAGAAAGATAAACTCTGAACTAGTGCAGCCAGTTCAGCTATAAAAAACAGACCTAAAGACACGAAAAATCAACACTAGTGTAGTTGCGGCAGTAGCAACGACTTATAGCAGACTAGCAGTATAACTCAAAAAATTTAAATTTTACAATTAGACTAAAGCAGATGTTTTATTACCCATTAGGTAAGTCGTCTATTATTAAAAATATTCTTTAAACATTCCAGTAAAATAAAAATTAACAATTAAATCATTTCCAAGAAATAAAGAATACGAATAAGAAAAATGAGATTGTCTAATAGTCTTGACCAAGGCTGTAGATTACATAAAATCAATGCGTACACAACAAGTATGTAAATTAATGAAACAAGGTCGCAAGTTATTTTTATCCTAGATCCGTCGTAAACAATTTATAAACTAGTATATACCTTGAACTTTGTGCGTTATTTAATCAACTGGCACACTTACGTTCACACACAGAATTGTTCAATCAGATAAAAACATTAAAAGTATAGTTGAATGTGAATTGAGTTTGCCAGCCGAATTGATAACGCGCAAAGGTCACAGTTCACGCTTAGTATGGGCAATGGCTATTGGCCATCTATTGAGATTGCAACCTTTTCGGCCGTTTTTTCTCAAACAACTGAAAGAATAATACCGAGATTTCAGATTCTTATTCTATTTATCCTAATATAACTTCAATTCTACATTACATATTGGAATATTTAAAGTACGAAAGGAGGATGTTAAATATACATAGATCGATTTTGGCCCATGGTGTGGAACCAAAACTACAAATGGTTTCTTATAGATTTCATACCGTAGAATCACGTGATAAAGTTTGTTTTCCTCTAGACAGCGGGGAAAGTACGGAAAAATTGAAAAAAGACCATGAAAAATGCAATTTCCTGAGCTGGTTGAGTTTGGAACATTCCTGGAGCGATTTTTAAAAAATGATTTGTTGCTCTTGCCCTTTTGCAGGGAGGAAGTTTCGAGACTAACAAACAAAGTACAAAAGAGACTGATCCGATACATGCGTCGGGAGACACCCTTATACCCGAAAAACCACCCCCAAAATCACTTAAACGATTCTCGCCAAGCTAAAAATGATTTGTCGCTTTTCTCCTTTTGCATAGAGGAAGTTCTGAGGCCCTCACACAACATGCAAAAAAGTACGATCCGATACATGCGTCGGAAGAAACCCTTAGCTTGGCGAGAATCATTTAAGTGATTTTGGGGGTAGTTTTTCGAGTGTAAAGGTGTCTTCCGACGCATGTATCGGATCGGTCTCTTTTGCATGTCGTATAAGGGTTTCAACACGGGAAATCGCATTTTTCATGGTCTTTTTTCAATTTTTCCGTACTTTCCCCGCTGTCTAGAGGAAAACAAACTTTACCACGTGATTCTACGGTATGAAATCTATAAGAAACCTATAAGAAATCTATAAGAAAGTAGTTTTGGTTCCACACCATGGGCCAAAATCGACCTATATTTAATATCTTCCTTTCAATGAGAAAGGGGCGGAACTTGACCGCACTCTTTTGAAATTTTGCAATCCAGAGTCATTTACATTATAGTTACATTAGACGTGTGCATTTATCGATAATGTTCTATATTTACTGTTATAGATAAGATATTGCTCATGCTGAGCTTTTCTGAAAGCGTATAATTAATTAGTAGACATATGAGCTACAGTCACTATACTTGCTCTCGCTCTCTCGCCTTGATGATTTTTTTGTGTATATGCTTGTAATAATTGTCAGGTACCTCGTAATAATTTTTTCAATATTAGATATCGCGCAAGGTTCTTTGAATAATAAAAATAACAAAAAATTATTTGTAACAATTAATTAGGTATTAAAAATACATTATTTGATTTGTGTCTAGAAGTTTTGCGTTGTAATTACATCTATTCGAAATCAATATTTACATAAAAAATTATAGAAATAAACATTCACTAAAAGATTTTATGCAGATTTCCTATTTTTTCTTGAATCTTGTTTAGATTCAATTCCACTTTTTAAATAAAAGTGTATTGTATTCATTTTTTTAAAGAAAATTTTTTAACTTCTAATAGAGTAATACAGTAAATTTTATCTCAAAAAATTTATTTCGTATATAAAGTTTTAAAATTATTTGCAATTTTAATGAAATACGAGACAAATATATTTTGCGTATGCAATAGAAACGAATTAAAATGTATCAAACTATTTATAAGATATATACAGAGGCGTTACTAGGCAATTACGCAATATACGCAATATACGCTCCAGTGCGCAATAATTTTAAAAATGTTCAAGTGCAAAAACTTATTGATTGGTCTGCGATGATTCACCCCTATCTGACTCAATGCTATCTACTTCTAAAATTCCGTTTAATTGCGTAACGGCCAGAAAAGTATGATCTTTCTTTTTTCTTCTATTTTTTACAACTTTGCGCTGAGCTGCAAGTGAATTCCAGCGTAAAGGCGCTTAAGGCATTCATAACAGCTATAAATACATATATACATATTTAATTGTATCTCATAAAATGCCTGTAACTAATTCAAGGCTTACCTATTATTTTCTAATTTGCTATTGAGTGGGGATGAGTATATATAGAAAGGCGCGATATGAAGGATTTTAGTATACTTTCTGAAGAGATATCTGAACGTTTAATCTCTGTTTGTTTCTCTGTAAATTCCCAGTTTCTCGCAACAGTTATTAGTTATAATTAACAGTTATTAGTGTCTTCTAAACAACTTAACCAAAAGAACTTCTATCCAAGATTTTATAAACTTGCAATCTTTGCATTTCAGCCAAAAAGCAAGTATCATCTTTTAACGTAAGAATTATACTAACATAGATGAAACAATAAGAAAAATAATTTTTAAATTTTTTGTATTTATTTCAAATTTGTAATTTCTGTTTTTAATTTTGTTTTGCATGTGTAATAATTATAAAAATTTGCTTAATAAAAATAACAATAAATAATTTTGAATATAATTTAATCCGTGCATTATTTAAATCTTAAGGATTTCTGATAAATCTTTCTTTTTAAGATTGATGTACTGAAAATTACAATTACTTCCCAGACAGCACGCATGTCCAAAATCGAGACATAAGACGTTATTAAGACGCCTTTTAGACATGGTATCTAAAAGACGTCTTAATGATGTCTTTAAGATGTCTTATGTCCCGATTTTAGACATGTGTGCTGTCTGGGTTGTCATTTTAAAAATAACAATTTGGCATTAAGAATTTGTGTAGAAGCTATATTAGAATTGAAAATAGAAAAAATGAACTAAAATCTATCAATTCCTATCAATACTTTCAAAGATTGTATATTCTCATAAAGTATAGGTACTAAAGTACTGTAAAAGTATATTGCATATTAAATATAACTATTTTAATTAATATATTTTTAGTAAAATATAGCTCAAAATATGTAATAATTTCAGTTTGTATATATCTGAAATAATTTGGCGAAGAAGAACAGTAACAAAGATGTATAGCTTTGAAAAGCCTACGCTGCAAACAGTATTGGAAGACAATGGTGGAAACGAAAAGCTGTTAGAAGAGTTGTTTTACAAGTTTCAGTTATGGTTAAAGCAGCAAACTCACCTTCCTCAAGGTTCGTATTTTAAAATTAGATATATTTTTTATTGATATCAATTTATACATAATTACATTAAATTTACAGATTTTGCAAATTTACAAATTAACAGATGTTGCAAATTAAATTATTTTTAATGTGCTAACTGTAATTATTTCAAAACCTGTTACACAAGACACTTGTAAAACACGTATTAAAAATATGAATTTCGTAGCTTCTATATTTAATTATTGATATGAACTTAACCCTTTGCTTTACGATTTAATTTGTGACACACGCATATCATAGTTAGGCACAAAATTACTAACGCACCGGAACAAACAAAAATATGTTAATATGCTAATGATGCGTTTAATTCCACGAGTCAGATTCGCGTTTTTTTTTTGTTTGGCCCGTGATCCGTACGAGTCAGGGTGCCGTCACATACAACCCGTAATCCGTAATCCGCACCGGAAGTCCGCAAAAGTTACTAGGTATTTCGTCCGTAACGTTACGTGTGTTTTTATCTCCTTGTGTCCCATGGAGCCGTAAATACAGTCGTAACGGTAGTACTATTTTTTATTTAACAAATTATAATTATTTATTTGTATTTTATTCATAAGAAAACTACAGAATATATTATAATTTTAACAAAAGTTTTAATTAAATCGTCAAATTTAGTTAAATAAATAAAATTAAAAAAAGCATTACTAGTAATAATTAGTAACTTGTAGTAACTTTTACGGAAATTTCATGAAATTACGGCTCCATGGGACACAAGGAGATAAAAACACACGTAACTAAGGCACTAGATATGTAGGTATTCTTATCCGCCATTTTGGTTCCTACTAGATGGAGAATTATAGCGTATATAGTATAGCTTAGTATAATATGTTACACATGTACGCCATATTATACTAAGCTATACTATATACGCTATAATTCTCTATCTAGTAGGAACCAAAATGGCGGATAAGAATACCTACATATCTAGTGCCTTAACGTAACGTTACGGACGAAATACCTAGTAACTTTTATGGACTTTCGGTGCGGATTACGGATTACGGGCTGTATGTGACGGCACCCTCACACTTGTGTTTTCCAGGTTTGGTAATTTATAACACGAGTGTCACTCACCCCATAGCAAAACAAATCACAGTGATACCATAATGATATTTCTCTGTGACGCTCAAATGTCATAATAAAATCATAATAAATGGTGACATACGAATGTCCGCTTTATCACAGATATAATGTCACTATGACATCATTGTGATATGAAAAATAAAATAAAAATAAATTAAATACGGATAGATAGCGCATAGTGCGTCATTACATAGCGGTAAGCGAAACTAATTTATTGCTGTTTTTTCGTCTGTTATACCGATATTGGACGCACACGTATGTAAAAATAGTCGGACAAGAATATTTTTTACATTAGACTTTTCAGCCCAATTTTAATGGTTCCATAACATTCCATTCTGCAGTCCACAATTCGGGCTGCTCTTATTCAGCGTCTTAAAACTGTTAAACTTTTATAAAAAACGAAAATAGATAGCCCTATACAATATGTTATCCTAAGAGCAGAATAGAAATTAATGAATAGAAACAAATTTTGTTATTAATTCTTTTTTTCCGAATGAAGTCGAGCAGTCCGAATTCCGTCTTTCTGTACTCTTTAATCCTGCAAAAGGATTTACAATTCTATGCAACCAATAAAAAGATATTCTTATTCGAAAAAATATAATGTCCGGCCGGTAACTCCAGCATCCTCTTAAAATATTATTATATTTGCATGTTTATATGAAAATATATTGCAGTAAAATAATTAAAGTTAGAGGAAAAAATATATGTTATCTTTACTTCATAATAAAATTATAGAATGATGAGTAATATATTTGTTTTATAGCAAATCCTAGTAGAGATCACGTATTTTACTTAACATTCTGTAAAAAATAGAAAACACGCAATTTGTCCAAGCATACTAAGAATTTTTTCTTTAAGATACAAACGTATAAAAAGTATCAGCTACTTTGAAACTTTTCACTTTTTGAATAAACTGACAATTTCCAACATATTACGCTTAATCAGCATACTTTTACTCTGCTTTTACCAGAGAGAAACCTGAGAGGGGCCACGCTGCCGTTTTTCGTACGACGCTTTTACTAAGGCACTATAAACATGAGTATTCTCACGTCTGCGCAATTTTTGGCCTATTCCCCCACTCCTTGCCCTCTCGTCCATTTACCGCTGAGCTAAGAAGTAAGTAAGGAATGGGCCAAAAATGGCGCAGACGTGAGAATACCGGGAAAGTCCTAGTTGCGCACAGAATAAATCGGACACAGAAAGTTGAATGAATCGGACACAGTGTCAATCGGACACAATAGAAAACGAACACAAGATGGTTGCAGTCGGACACATAACAATCGGATACAATAGGAAACGAACACAGTAACAATCGGACACATTGAAAATCGGACATATTAACAAATGGACACACGATGATTGCTATCGGACACAGTGCCAATCGGACACAGTAACAAATGGACACACGATAATGGTAATCGGACACATAACAATCGGACATAATAAGAAACGGACACACTATGGTTGGAATCGGACACAGTGACAATTGGATACAATGGTAATCGGGCACAGTGACAATCGGACACATTGAAAATCAGACACAATGCTAATCGGACACAATAGAAAACGGACACACTTGCTGTGTCCGATTTATTCTGTGCGCAACTGGGACTCACTCAGAATACCTACATCTTTAGTGCTCTAGTAAAAGCGTCGTACGAAAAACGGCAGCGTGGTCTCTCTCAGGTTTCTCTCTGCTTTTACTATGCTAGAAAAAATGGCGACCGCTGAGTAAACATGTTAGAAAAGCCTAAAGTGATAGATGGCGTTCAACCGAAAATCTTGCAACAGTTTGTTAGAAATATATATAAGGAGGTGAGGGAGTCAAACCCGCTTTCTCGAAACAAACTGAATCGTATCGTATCAATACTATTTATTCGCTATTCCTCTTATATAAAAGACGTTAGTTTCACGCCACCGTCGTAACGGATGGGACTAGCCGCACAATAATAAAGCATGCATGCTGCTATGCGTGCATCGATTCCCCCTCCATGGATCAGGGCCGTCTCGACATCCTAGCTGCGGCGCTCCGTTGGGCTGTAGCCCGCGCTATTTGAATTTCCTTTTAGAATATTTCCAACAAGTTGTAAAGCTGCTTTTTCTGCTAAACGCAGCCAATGACTGAATACTGTTTTTGGAATGTTATAACATTTCTACAACATTTTATGTCATATTATGATAGTATCACCACGACTGTAACTAATAATATCACTATAACTTTCTAATAATGTCACAGTGATATCACAATATTTTTGTGACCTTGTGACTCTATTGTGAGTCTATTGTAATATCATTGTGACTTTTTTTGCTATGGGGATTGTTATTGTAAGGCAAGGCGTTAAATGATTTTGCTAAACTGTTATTATAGATATGTATATGCAGATACAATAGACGATATTTTATTGTATTTATTAATAATTTTCGTTTTTAGTATTCTTTTTTTTATATTAATATTTAACATACCGTAATAATGAACATTTTTTGTGCTTTGCAGATATAAGCGACCAACGATTAAAATATATTATTTATGCTGCAAAGTTTGATTTCGAGAAAGCCAAGAAAAATTTGGATACAATTTACACCCTTCACAATCTGGTTCCAGAAATTTACGGCACTTTCGATCCACTTAGCGATGATATAAATCATTTTCATAAATTCTTGTAAGTACTCGAATGCAACGTAAAATATTAAATTTCTATATATTGCTTTAAACAATATTTTAAATGTACAAATAGTATTGTTAAAAAACTAATTACGATTTTATAGTATTAAGTAATAAACAATAACGAGAAGAAATGCTATGTATAACGATTTAAAATCTATTTATGTATTTACATATGTGTAGTTATGTATTTATGCGAGCACATATATTTTTATTTATACTTCAGCCAATGGGTACCTTTACCAAAATTGACGCCAGATCAAAGTAGAATATATTTTAGCCGGATAACAAATAATGACGCTTCTTTGTACATTCCTTGGATAATAGCAAAGTATGTATGTAATATTCAAAGTGTATAGTAAACATACTATAGAAAAAATATTCAACTATACAAGCAAATATATTCTAGTAGTAGTCATGAGATTAAATTATTAGGCTTAGACTTAGTAATTATCCGTAATTATGGAAAAAAAATGAGTAAATTGCACATTCTAAAAATAAGCTAAAGATATTGATTAACATATTTAATAAGCAACAATATAAATTGTTACTTAATACCTATGTGACTGCCAAGAATAATTTCCATTTTTTTTTCAAAAGGCGCTATCCACTCAATCCATTTACAACTAATCACTTACCTCATTTGTTCCGCAATCTTTTAAATATTCCTTAATTTTTTTTAAACAAAAAATGCATATTACTTGTTAATATTAATAGATATATTGTGATGACAATGGAAGCTCGTATGGAAGAAGATATAGTTTCTAACAATATTATAATTTGGGATTCCGCTGGTTTAATTATCCAACATATATTTAAGTATACACCAACTCTATTGAAAGTAATGGATACTTGTTTGGTACGTAATTGTTTTTTTGCAATATAATATTTTATAAGAAATTGATTTATATCATTTAAACTCTCCAGGAAGCATACTGTGGAAGAATAAAAGCGATTTACATATTCAATGCACCACCATTTATTGATATACTTATGAAAATGACAAAAGCAGTAATGAGAACAAAACTTTTCAACAGAGTACGTATAAATTAAAATTGTAAAAATATAATTTGTTAAATAATTTCTGTTTGGCTTTTGTTAAAACAATTCAACAATTTTAATTGGCGCTATCACTTCAGATACACGTTTATGCATCAGGAATAGAATCATTATATGAAGAAATACCAAAATCTATTTTGCCAATGGATTATGGCGGTGAGCAACCGTCACTGGATACATTAGCAGGTAAAATGTCATCAATTTTAAATATCACAATAAGCAAAATGTGCAAAATGATCAAATTTGCTATCAATTTACACCATTGCTAACATTTGACTATCTGAATACATACAGGGTGTTTCATAATGTCCATGCCAACGCGGAGCGCACACATGGCGAGAGCAGGAATAATAAGTGTTATTTTTCGTTGTCGTACGATCCACGTTGCTGTCACACCTAGAGTGTACAGCTCATGGTTTAGCCGCGCGCAACGCGTGATTATTCGTCAATCCTTTTTAATTAATATCTCAATTATTATTGCGAAAATTGCAAAACGGTAAAAGACTTTTTTATTCAGTTTACCGCACTCTATCCGCGCACAAGCGTTGGAACGGACATTATGAAACGCCCTGTATATATTTATCAATGTAACAACTAAATCACAAAACAATAGAAAATAAATAACATTTTCATATGTTTGACGGAAAATAACTGTTATCTTAATTATTATTATTTAAACAACAACAGATACTTATTTCACGCAACTAATCTTTTAATTTGGCTTTGCTTAAAAATGTCTATTTCTATTATTTAATTACCCAAATAACAAACACATTCTATAAACATTCTATAAATATTTGTTGAAAATATTAGAATATTCTTTTTATGTACCAAAAGATGTTCTTTAAATCTTCATAGAACGTTCAAATGAGACCAATTTTAATATTCCAGATAGGTTAAAAAAATATTCTTTATTATATTCCAGGAATATTCAGAGAAGAGAGAGATGTTTAATTCTATGTAAAGAACATTCACTGAATATTCTACTAAATTATTTTTATTCTAAATATTTATGCAAATACATTGATATAAAAAAAAGGTTTAATCAACTTTACCAATATTAAATGTTAAACAAAAGTTTTTATTGTTTTAATTTTTTATTCCAATAATATGTTTTAAAAATAAAAATTGATATTTTTAACAAAATAATTATATCTGTAAAATTGTACACATTCTTACAATAAAATATATAATTCTAAGCATGCTGTGATTCCTCTTTTAATGTTTCTATAAAAAGTCGCTTTACTACGTTTTATCCCAGACAGCACGCATGTCCAAAATCGAGACATAAGACGTCTTAAAGACGTCATTAAGACGCCTTTTAGACACGGTATCTAAAAGACGTCTTAATGATGTCTTTAAGATGTCTTATGTCCCGATTTTAGACATGTGTGCTGTCTGGGATATTATTTTCGAAAAAATTTTCGAAGATAAACTCGAAAAGCCAGAAGTTTTGTTTGGTTTTCTAAAACGAAAAATTATTTGTTATAAGAAAATACTTTCAAGGTTATGTTAGGGTTAGGTTAAAGAATCTATTATTTTAAGCAACCATTTTTACTAAAAAAACTCTTAAAATCTAAACTTACCTTTGGATTAATTAAATCTTTGTATTAATTATAATTGCGGTTTGAATTGTACAGACTAATCAAGACTAACTGCGTAACTATTAATGCACGTGCTGATCGGAAGTGGAATGGAAATGAAATTGACAGAAGTTAAATCTTGATCTATTTTCTGCTATGCATTCTGAACGTCATCTATATGTACATCTTCAATACATTTGAATATTTAGTGAACATTTATGGAATATGTAAACAATATGTTTCTATTGCTGATTTTAACATTCTGGGCAGGTTTATAGAATATTCTTTATGAACAAAGATATTCTACAGACATATATAAATGATTTCTTCTAGAATATTCTCATAAAAATATATTTGACGCAACATAGAATATTCATACAATATTGTGTGTTATCTGAGTATTTAAATACTAAAAATGGTTAAATGGTTTTTAAATTTTATAAATTTAAATTTTTACGATATTATTATTTTCAGATATGTGGAATACGAACCTGGTTAAACGAAGGAATTGGTTTCTAACAGAAGAAAACCGTAAAGCCGACGAATCTCTCCGAAAAAACTCTGTGATAGATCCAAACGATATGTTCGGAGTTTCAGGAACATTTAGAAAATTAGAAATCGATTAACACGCGAATATTTTTTTATAAATAAAAAAACAAAATGAACCTTTTAAACATATATTCAAATAATCGAAAATCATTTAATAAATATTAGATCTGCATTACCGTTATTAATATTTAACATTTTAAACAACAATTTAAAGTTATGCATATGTATATATGCATATGTATATGCATATGCATATGTATACCCAGTCAGCAAAATGTTAGCAGCCTGCCGGCAGTTTGCGAGCAGATTCGCTCAGAACTTGGCAGCAGATACAGTGCCATCTGTGTCCGCATTAAGCTCGTGTTCTGCCGGCAGAACCTGTCGACATAAGCTGACAGCAGATTGGCAGCAGAAACTGAGCAGGACCTGCACAATGCAATTTGATGTCAGATTGACGGCAGAAATCGAGCAGGATCTGCGTAGTGGAATTTGATGTCAGATTGTCGGCAGAAATCGAACAGGATCTGCGTAGTGGAATTTGATGTCAGATTGTTGGCAGAAATCGAGCAGTATCTGCCGTCAATTTAAATGGAATAATGACATTAAATGTTTAATTAATTAAATGTATGCAATAGGTATGTAATATATTTACTTTAAGATAAAAAATATTACAATTTTTTTTACAAATTTCAAAAAATTATAAGTTATAAAAAACAGTTTTTATTTTATAAATTTAATATTTTTGCACATATATATATGCAAGAAAATTTTGTATTTGTAACAGAAAAATGACTAAAAACTGTAAATAAATAAAATATATACATAAAATATGTACATTTTACTTATTCACGGTTTTTAATCATAAACAAAGTACAAAAAAGAATAAAATGCACACATAAAATATATATATACACAATCTAAAATAAGCATTAAATTATTTTAGATGTATACACATATTAATTTAAAAATAGAGACATTAAATACGCATCAATAAATAATTAACTTATATAATAATATTAATATTTGATAAAATTTAGATTACATTAATTATGTTTTAAAATGAAAGTTCTATAATTAATATTACATATGTAGATATCAAACGTTTACAAAAAAATTTATGTTATAAAATACAAGTACACATAAGAGTATTTTCAACATATAATAGAATTTGATGTTGAAAATACTACTATACATATCATAATACAATACAATAGTGCTACAAAAATAGTACGTATACTATAATATATGCTGTTGCGGAGCAGTTTATGCGAGGAATATGCAGCCGGGTTCCGAAGATCTCGTTATCTCGTTGATCATTGAAGCAACCTGAAAAATACACACAAAATATAATTTAAGACGTGCATATGGAGAAGAATACTAATATTTTAGCACTGAAAAGTGTTGATAAAAATAGAGAGAAATTATTGGCACTGAAAAGTGCCGATTAATATGCAAATGATGTTCCACCATAATAAATTGGTTCCACCAAATTAAAGTGGCACTGAAAAGTGCCTATCTTCGCGACCACAGCGAAGTCTACTGAAAGAAAAGCTGAAAATCTAAAAAAAAAAACAAATAAACATTTTTATATATTAGAAAGAATTCAGGAATATAATTGAAAAATGTTAAAAAGAAAATTTGTACTTATCTTTACTCTATAAAGATCGTCTGCGCGTCTGCTCGTCTTACGCATCCTTACTCGTCCGCTCTTTCATCTTCGATCTGTTCAGGAACATCGTCGCTCCAAAAATCATGCCTGTGATTGTCTGTTCGTGTGCGTCGCTTATGCGCCTTACTTCTGCATCTCTCCTTGGCCGTTCTAAGAGCTTCTCGTATTTGAAGTTGAAATTCTGACCGAGTCGGCTTATTGAAATAACGATTGCTGCTTATCGCTTCTGAAAAAAAATATGCAAGTTACATTATCATAAACAAAATACGTAATAATATTAATGTGTCTCAGTATACAGGTGTATGCTGAGAAATAAAAAGATCGTACCATAAATAGCGATAACAAAGCGGGTATTATATAACGGCCGTTGATCTTTTTCTCGACCCCACCAAGTGAATGACGGCGTTACCGAGTCCTGTAATCTCTCCTTCAGGCACAGATTTACCGCTTCCTTTAAATTGAATCCGCCGATGTATTTGAAATAATTCACCTAGATATTGAAAAATAATGATAATGCATATTGCATATAAAGGACAAAAAGTTTTTATATCTGTTTACTTACAACTTCACGAAAATCGTTATCGTCGATATCTTCAAAAGCATCCATTTCGATCACGGATGATATGGGCAAACAGGCTGGCTTACGCGGTACGCGATCGCGGTCATTGTTGCTTTGCACGCATTTCAAAAGGTTGTGCAGCAAACCATTCATTCTTCTGTAAATAAAATATAATAAAAGCATCTATATATACAGAGATCATGTTAATAGATATGATACATTAGATTTACTTACTTGAGCTCGGCATCAATGCTGCTCAATTTTTCTTGCGTTATCCTGCAAACATAGCACAAGTAACGTTGACATTCTTGCAAATATAATGAACGAATTTATTTAGAAATCACTATTTCTATAAATATTAACAAATTTACCGTTTGTAGTCCGTTCCTTCTGTGAATCGTGGAATTTCAGTATGATTCACCTGATACTCGTTTATTTGAGAAATACTTTCCTGTGCCGGCCATGTTCTTAATTTATTCGGAAACTGAGTTGTATTCTGAAACTGATATGTATTATTTGTAAAAGTAATATTATCTGTACTATTAGCATGAATAGTATTATCTATATGATTAGCTATGGAAGAATGAGCGGGTAATGTATGTATCGAGTGTGATGTATCGACGGCGTGAATAGATGTGTGAGGATGTGATGTTAAATGTGTTGCAGTGGATGTATAAGGTTGAATGTTTGTTTGTGATTGCGTATGGATAGGAATGTATGATTGTGTCTGTGTGTTCTTGTGTATAAATATTAGTATGAAAAGTATTCTCATCCATATAGGTTGAATTATCTGGGTTCTTCAAAATTCCTTTGTGAGATGACCGATATCCTTGTCGATGTCTCCAATCGTAACGGTCTTTAATGGGATCTTCTTGCGTTTTGGTAATTCGTCATCGGAGGAAGTGGTCTGATAGCGGGAAGGTTTCGCAATGCTGCGCTTCGGTCGTCCCTCCATTTCCTTATAAGCAAAAATACATACATATATTAATGAATACCGCATAATATATATAATATTGAATTAAATAGTTATTAAATCTATCTAAAAACAAATAAAATTATACAATATGCATCATCTTTGAAAGTAAATAAAACGCATATGTTGCATTATACTTAATTTTTTCACACAGGCATTAAATGTAAATTAAGAAAAAAAACTGTTAAAACTGTTAAAAATATTCAAACTGTGCACACAACTCAAAGTGAGAAAGCTAAGTAAAGCTATTAAGAAAAACTATAAAAAAAAACCTATCAAGAAAAACTATTAAGAACAAAAATTATCCTGTTGCAACATGCATATTGTGTGTGTGTGTGTGTGTGTGTGTGTGTGTGTGTGTGTGTGTGTGTGTGTGTGTGTGTGTGTGTGTGTGTGTAATTAATGGAAATATGTAGTATGTACATGTAACATTATGTAACAGTATGTATATGTAACATTATGTATTAAAAGCAGCAAAAGAAAATAACGACAAAGGCAGAAGATTGATGCAAAAATGATGATGCATCGTGCTTTTCAATAGCAAACATTTGTTTTCGAAAAAGAGAAAAGAAACAAAATAACAAACCAAACAAGAGAATAGAAGATCTTAAAGCACAAAATTCATGCAGAAAATAAAACCATAATTCTTTAATCTACAAAGATGCTTGTAAAAAATTTTCGCAAGAGTATATCTTACGTCTTCTCGCTATGTACAATAGCAGCGACAATGTATTGAGGCAAATGATCTTCATTACTGTCACTATCATCCATCGATGTAGAATTCCAGAAAGGCATTCTGTAACATTTAGCATGGACTTCATCCAGATTAATATAAAAGATTTCATTACTCAACGTAGAACATTTATATATTTGAAGAGCCGAAGATAATACATCAATGTCATAAAAATCTTCAACCTGTAAAAATTTTTTGACTGCCAAACGATACAAATTATTGTGTAGACTAATATTGCAGACAATGCAAATGGATCCATTACGTAAAATGCAGCAACTATCACGTACATCTATACTCAGCAATATTCCGTTAAATTTAGTTTTACGATACTGATGACAATTACTATCATTATACAATGCGGATACACGAATTGACGAATCAATGACACGAGTATCGACTGTTCCGTGAATTTTAATCTCTGTCATTCTTTTGAAGAATTGTTGAAGAGGTAAACCCGGTTTTCTACAATATTTTCTAAAAATGGACATGTTATTTTCATAAGGAAATGCAGAAAACGAATCTAAAGTGCCAAAACGTCTCACGTCGTTGGTAAGATGAAGCAAGCCATGGATATTATAAGTATTGAAGGTTGGACCATAAAAAGAATCACTTCGATGAACAAATTTTTGTAGCGCAAGTTCTGCAAAATTCAAGTATTGTCTTGATGATGAATTGGAAACTAAGATTCTTATTGCCACATGTAAGAATAAAAAGTGCTTGTACAATCTCTCGTCCAATACACCATACGTTACAACTGGTCCTGTATAAAGCAGAAATTGACGAAATTCTGTCGCTTTATATTTAGAACACATTTCGAGAGATCTAGGGCGTCTTGCAAAATCTGACGGACAATATTCTTTAAGATTATTCAGTCTTGCACACATAATAGAAATGAATCTTCCTGATAATTTTGACAAACGTGAGTATTTTCCATATATCCATGCAGATAAAATTTTTTTCATGACGCCCAAACACACTAGATGCATATACTTAAAAGGTGTCTGCAAAACTATTCCCATGGGAAGCATTGATAATGGACAGTTACCCTCTTTATGATGATCTTCGTCCACACATCTGACATATTCCTCATCGGTTCGAAGAGAATGACTTGTACCATTAAAGATATTGCGACCTTCACAACGTATACCAGAAACTTTACACTTGGAACAAGGATGCGAAGACACATGACTACGATGATTAAGAATAAAAGCTCGAGCTGGTGCATCAGCTATAAAACATCTAAGTCGTATTGGCACTTTATTGCCACGGAAATTAATTCCTCCGTTAGACATGATTCTTGTAATATCTGAAATAAATTCTTTCAAGAAAATATTAGGATCATGTGGTTTATGTGCACCTTTATAAACTCCTACTACTATTGGCCTTGCACACTGTACATTAACAATTCTGCATTGAATGGGCCAAATTTGAATACAACCCGATTTATCTAAAGTACATCCATCTATATTGAAATCAAGTTCTAAGTAATTAACAATAGATGCGATGGAAATATCTGAAAGATGTTGAATAATCCCGGCTTCAAGATCAAAATGAACATATTCTCCTGGTTCTACATCAGCAACTACAACACGTGTATGTGGTGTATCAAGAAGTGTTCTTACATCTTTGGGCAAGGTAGAAAAGCAGGGATGTGTTCGAAGAAGGGATAATATGCTGTTACCTTGAATATGCGTTAGATTATTATCCACGAAGCAAGACGCTAAACGTTCGCGAAAAGATGGCTCAATCGAAGTATCAATAAAAGATGATACAACTGCATCACTCTCATCAAAGATAGAAGAAAAAGAAGAAGAGCAAGAAACAAAAGATCCATCATCTTCCGAAGTTGCATTGCATTTATAATTACAAGTATCATTATTATTTGTAAATAAGCCATATTCGGTAACCAACGGAATAGAAATATTTTGAACATCACGATTATTTTCATCGGCAATATTGTATTTTGAACGATATCGTAAACGGTTCTTTATTTCGAACATAACCCTACTTCGTTGTCTCACAGATAAATTGTGCAGCGATTTTCGCGACATAGACAATTTTAATTTGATTCTTTCCATATTTACGTGTCTCCTCGATGATGTCTACTGCAAGCAATGTACGTAGTTACGAATCCTGCAGAATCTCAATTACTATTATAATATTCTTTGTTCGCACTAATTACTGCCACAACGATTGAATTCAGAATGATCGAGATAACGGCCCGTGAAAAATAGCGATAAAGCCCGTGTCACACTACGTATTGCAGACGCGGATCGGATTAGGATTGCGGATCGCGGATCGGAATTTAGCCAATCAAGACTCTTATGCTTCGTCTTGATTGACTGAATTTCGATTTGCGATTCGCAATCCCAATCCGATCCGCGTCCGTAATACGTAGTGTGACACGGGCTTAAAGCTGCGACCGCTGTGACCAATCACTAGCTTCGGCCAAGTGGAATTAATATGGATTCCGCCTAAATAATCACATGGCGGGAAATTTTACCGCTATAATATTGTATTTGGCCTTCTTCAGTGTATAAATAATCAAAATCAATATGTTAGATAACGCAACAATATTTGAAACTTCGCATATAATTAGGAAACAATATAGTCTAATTTTAGTACGCACGTTAATTGATAATGTGAGATATTTTTTTAAATAAAAAATAACTGGAAAAGATGAAAACCGAGGCAGTCATCTTCTAAAATACGTCAGATACCACTCCATCTCATCGAACCTGTTGATTGTTATATGAATAAGCAATTTCTTTGCAAACCTCAAATATCTTAAAACGATGTTCGTTACTTGCACTTAAGATATTAACGAAACCATATACGTCAACCTCAACTACTAATGCAGAGCACACTATTTGTAACATGAATATTTAAAAGGAGTTTATTTAAAATTATACTATTGATGTGAATTCTCTTAATTTTTTTTACTTGCAAAATTTTAACTTATGAATATCTTGGCCAGCTTCTTTAACAAGTATTAGTCGATGTTAGAAGAAGAACCATCATAAGTTTAAATTTCTACAAATGAGAAAAAAAGTTTTAAAGAATCGACATTAATAGCATAATTTTTAATAAACTTTTAAATATTTATGTTACAAATAATGTACTCTGCATTAGTAGTTGAGATTGACGTCTATGATTTTGTTAATATTTTAACTGCACCTGACGAACATTTTAAGATATTTGAGGTTTCAAATATTGTTGCGTTATCTAAGACATTAATTTTGGTTACTTGTACTGAGGAAGGCCAAATACAATGGCTGAAACATACATACCTTGCTAATTAAAAAAATAATTTATCACATTAAACTACCTTTGGCTATTATATATTTCATTATTAAATAATATAGGAGCCCATTACATAATTTTATTAATTTATTTGTAGATTTATTTTCTTTATTACTTTTAACTTGTAATCTTTTAAAATTTGTAAAAAACTTTAATATTTTTTATCCCAATTAAGTAAACATATATTACATACATTGCATATCTCATTTATTACCTTTTAATAAGCGAAACGAATAATGTAAATTATATAAGAATTGGCGTAATTCTATTAAAATTATGATGGCAGGTCCTGCTCGATTTCTGCCGCCAATCTGACATCAAACTGCGTTGCGCAGGTCCTGCTCGGTTTCTGCCGCCAATCTGACATCAAATTGCGTTGCGCAGGTCCTGCTCGGTTTCTGCCACCAATCTGCTGTAATAATTCCGAGCAAATTCTGCTCGGTTTCTGCTACAAATCTGCTGTCAAATTATGTCAGCAGGTTTTGTAACCTTTCTGCTGACATTCTGCTATCATCATCTGATGTAACAGGTTTTGTATACAATCTGCAGTCTTTCTGCTGACAAAAATTTGTAGCAGACGTTTGGTAATATCTGTTCGAACAGACTTTGCTGACTGGGTATATATACAGGGTGTCTGGCAATAATCGCCCCACCGGTCATATACAGGTAGAGGAGGTCAAATCGAGTAGAAAAGTCCTTTACCATTTTTTAATTTTCATAATAAGTACTGAGTAATTAACGAAAAACGCGATCACTAGGCGCGCGATGAAGCGTTGAGAGGAGCACTCTACAAATGACAATGGCAACATACGAGCGGCGCGTAACGCTAGATCCTTGTGTCCTAGTGATCGCGTAGCAGTGGGACGTCCTTCTCACCGCGCGCGCTTTACTCGCGCGGATTCGCCGATCTTTTTTCGTTAATTACTCAGTACTTATTATAAAAATTAAAAAATGGTAAAGGACTTTTCTACTCGATTTGACCTCCTCTACCTGTATATGACCGGTGGGGCAATTATTGCCAGACACCCTGTATATATGGGGCATTCTTTCTCAACTTTACACCCATGCTGCCCATTATCTATTTGATCTAAAAATTTTTGAAAAAATCTTAAAATTTACAGAAAAATGTAAGCTTTCCAATGGCGCGTGGCAAAATTATCAAATTTAATTGGATCATACTTAAAATTTCAGGAAACTGAAAAAAATTAATAAAAACGGTAATTATTCAAGTGTAGCGATTATTCATTCGACGTTTTCCTCTTCCAATTAACACTTTCGAGTACTCTGTTTATCTATGCACTGTCACATGAATCTAAACTAAAATGGCGGATCCAATATGGCCGCCAAAAATTTAAAAAATTTAAGAAATTAACGGATTTTTGTAAAACTTAATACCAAAGAGTTTTTCTGTATGCTGAATACAAATTTCAAATCGGATTTTGAAAATTCAAAATGGCGGATCTAATACAACCACCAAAAATATTGAAAAATTTAAGAAGTTAACGGATTTTTATAAAACTTGGTATCAGGAGTATATTTGGGACGCAGATTTTAAAATTTCATCATTAAATTTGTATTTATCGACCTATTTGGTCTAAAGATTATCAAAAAACTATTAAAATTTATAACAAAATTCAAGTCCTCCATGGGCGCGTGGCAAAATTATCAAATTCAATTGGATTATTATTTTTTTTCTGAGCCTAGTCAAAAAAGTTTCATAAAATAAGATCGTGAAATCCATTTTGTACACATTCGAGAGAGTTTCTCTACCGCGATATTATCGCCATTCATTACAACATTTTTAAGTTAAAAAATGTTTCATTGTGATTCCGTAAATTTCTAAACGCTTTAATATTTGGATTTGTATATTCGACTCCTATGGTTCTGGGCTTTTTTGTGCTTTGAGCGTTTCTCTGAAGTTTTCTTCGAACAGTTCTTTTCAGAGCTACTTTTAACCGTTCTTTTAGGACTGCTCTCAGAACAATACTACAGAAAATTCTATTATCTGTACTATTTTTGATCGTGAATCTTAGAATTTGATTTTGAATATGTCCAGTATACACGGTGATAGATGTTGCAATCCCTACAATGTGGAAGGTCACAGAGGGAAAGATCTTCGACGCATTTCGAGTGTTATAAAACGATTATTCCCAAAATTTCCAGATAATGCTAAAATTTGTGCTGCATGTAGGAAAATGAAATATCCTCGCATGAATGAAGATACGCACGTCTCATCGAGTCTTGATAAAACGTTTGATAATTGTACTCATGATACTGAACAGAATATTTCTGTATCTTCCGGTGCATCTTCATTATCTTTCAGTGGAATTGAATGCAACATAAAATCACAAAGAGAGATTGAGTTGGATATGTTGAGTGGATTGAAAGAAAAATTTTCCACTCTTGAAATTAATGATTCTTTGAGATTGACAATTTTGACTGTAGTACCAGATGCATGGAGTCTAAGTCAAAATTCTTGGGAATTCAACTGTTCTAGGTATTTTGTAAAAAAAGCTAAAGAATTGAAAGTGTTACGTCCTAACCTGGAGGGAAAGGGGCGGGTCAGGTATACGGACGAACGCAACAATAAAAGTATAAATTTGTGGTGTTTGCTCGCTGGTCGGTATGAGGAGAGGCGACCGCGCGAGCCGAACGATTTTCCTTGGCTGAGAACAGGTCAACGATCGTAAAGATCGATATTACCCTGTTAGAGGCCTCAACCAATCGTTCGTGGTTCCGTTTTCTGATCAAGAGACTTAACTCCTTTTACCAAGGATGGAACCTCGTGTGATTTTCAAAGGGTTAGGGGGGGGGTAGAAGAGGAAGGCGAGAGGTCTTACAACTAATTTAATTATGAAGGTTTTGACTTACTACTTGGATGTCCTGGAAATATATCTGGATCCTCTTGGGTCGTTCAGTGGTCCGTATTCACGTCGATGTATAATGAATATTGCTCGGAGGTTGGTTTAATATGTTGGAGAAGCAATTGCCGCGCGCGGTACTTCACTCCTCCGCGACGAGTTTTGGATTTCGGGATAAGAAAGGAATTTTATGTTAGTCCAGAAATTCCAGGCGTAAAGCGTGCGGTGGGCCGCACCACGATACGCGGGGATACAGAAATCGATACCACGTGCGGTGGTCCGCACCGAAAATATCGATACTGAGTGCTGATCTGAAGAAACAATTAGGAATAAGGCGGGGGTAGGTTGAATGTGTGAGAAATGGTTTTAATCGAAATATTGTTTAACAAACACGTTTACTATAATTATTGATATACAAGCACTTTGAGATACAATCGGTTTTTCTAATATTTTAAGGTATGGACTAAGATTCGATTGAGCTGGATTCAGAGATGTTGAGAGAACTATATTAACTGCTTAACTGCTGCCTTCACGGGTGGGTGTCTTCCCTTTTATACTCGAAATTTTGGGTTTTGGAAGGGAGACATTCCTTGGGAGGAGTTGTTAATAAAAATAAGATAAAAAAGGTTGTTTGAAGATTAATAGATGGATTGCTCGAATGACATGTATATCGTTCCGTCGGCTTTTCTGTCGGCGAAAATTCAAAGTCTACTATCGCGGTCGCGTGTCTTATCTCGATAAATTTTCGATTGAAGGCCTAAAAGATTATTATGGTACATTCGGGATCTTAAATCATTAAAATAATATTCTCGGAACGTTTCTTTGAATTTTCCCGACTGGTCGTGAGAAACTTGTGCAAAGGAAAGGTCCGTACAGGACGTAACAAAAGCATCTAAGGGCGTTTTAGCAGAAACAACTGCTAAGAATGGTAAACCATTGCCGGAAAGTACTGTTACACGAATTAAAGATTTTTACAATAGTGACGAAAATAGCAGAATCATGCCAGGTATGAAAAATATGGTTTCAGTAAAAAATGACGAGGGCAGAGATTTGATTCAGAAACGTCTTCTCCTTTCAGACTTAAGAAGTCTTTATGATATTTATAGTAAATGCCATCCTGACTGTCATGTTAGTTTTAGTAAATTTGCCCAACTCCGACCAAAACATTGTATACTTGCTGGTGCGAATGGTACGCATTCGGTCTGTGTCTGTACGATACATCAAAATTGCAAATTGATGATTGACTCTGTCAATTTAAATAATCTTACTAAAGATTCCAATGTGATTTTACATGATTATAAAGATTGCTTACGCCAAATCGTGTGCAAAAATCCTGATGAAAATTGTTATATTGGTGAATGCAGTAAATGTCCTGATATTATTGAACTAAAAAAACATTTGAAAGAACTCTTAGATGAGAAAGGTATTCACCACATACAGTTCAGTGTCTGGACAACAACTGACAGATCAACTCTTCAGACGCAAATTCTTCCGTCGTCGGAATTTGTCGATGAATTTTGTGACAAATTTATCATTCTAAAACCTCATTCTTTCATTGCAAAAAAACAATCTCGATTCTATCAGGAAAGAAAAAAGAATTTAAAAAAAGGTGAAGTTCTTGCAGTATTAGATTTTTCTGAGAATTACAAGTATGTTGTGCAAGATGCATCGCAGGCGTTCCATTTTAATAATTCACAATGTACTGTTTTTCCTGTCGTGTGTTACTATAAAAAAGAGTTAGAACTTGAACACAAAAATTTTATTTTTTTGTCGAATAGTACACTTCATGACACAGCTGCTGTATATACTGTACAAAAGATGCTGATTCCTGAATTGAAAATAATAATTCCTGAGCTAAGAAGAGTAATCTACTTTAGCGATGGGGCAAAACAGCATTTTAAAAATAAATATCTGATAATGAATCTAATGCATCACAAAGAGGATTTTGGTGTTGCAGCGGAATGGAACTATCATGCCACTGCACATGGTAAAAATGCTTCAGACGGTGTAGGTGCTGTGAAAAGGGAAGCTATGCGAGCTAGCCTTTTTAGTAAACCGAACGATGTCATTCTTTCATTCGAGAAACTTGTTGACTGGGCTCAAAAAAATTCTAAAAGTATTAGTATACTGTCATATAATGACAAAGAGCACCAAAAGACAAAAAGTCTTTTGAAAAAACGATTTGATGTAGCTCCACTAGTTCCAGAGATTCTGAGAAATCACTGTTTTGTCCCAATCAACAAAGAAATGGTGATTAAGAGATATTCCAATGCTGGTAATAGTTCGACTTTTTCATATCAAGATTTTAAAAAGTAGGGGGTAAAAGCTGAGGCGACATCAGAATCAGAGGTATCTCTAGTATCATGTTTTATAAAAATCTGTCAATTTCCTAAATTTTCAATATTTTTGGTCTTCATATTAAATCTGATATTTTCAGTTTTCGAAATCCGACTTAAGATTTGTATTTAGCTGGCCGTAAAACTTTCTGTTCAAATTTTATAAAACTCCCTTACTTTAAAAAATTTTTCAAATTCTTAGTTGCTATATTAGATCCACCATTTTGAATTTTCGAAATGCGACTTCAGATTCGTTATTAGCAACCCAAAAAAGTCTCTGATACCAAGTATTATAAAAATTCGTTAATTTCTAAAAATTTTCAAAATGTTTTAGTGGCCATATTGGATTCGCCATTTTGTATTTTTGAAAGATAACTTTAGACTCGTATACAGTAACCCGAAAAATCCCTTGATACCAAGTTTTATAAAAATCAGTTAATTTCTTAAATTTTTTAAATTTTTGGCGGCCATATTAGATCCGCCATTTTAGTTTAGACTTATGTGACAGTGCACAGATAAACAGAGTACTCGAAAGTGTTAATTGGAAGAGAAAAACGTCGAATAAATAATCGCTACACTTGAATAATTACTGTTTTTATTATTTTTTTTCGGTTTCCTGAAATTTTAAGTATGATCCAATTGAATTTGATAATTTTGCCACGCGCCATTGGAAAGCTTACATTTTTCTGTAAATTTTAAGATTTTTTCAAAAATTTTTAGATCAAATAGAAAATGGGCAGCATGGGTGTAAAGTTGAGAAAGAATGCCCCATATATATAATATTTTTATATAATGAAATATACAATTCAATTTATTCACAAAGTGTGCTTTTAATCGATAGATTGTGAATGTAGCATAGATGCAAACCGCACTTTACCAACAGTTTAAAAAAATGCATGTAGCTACGTAGTTTCACATCCTCTTGAGTAGTTAGCGCTGAGAATCAGAATGTTTTTAGGTGTGATAAGATTGTCGATGTAGTCACTCTCATAACCTGAACCTGAACGAAACCTGAATGATACATTTTTGTGTAAGCCAGTGTAACACAGGTACAAAGAGTCTAAATTTTTTGATGAAAAGACGAACGATGTAATATATCTTATCTTATCTTATATGTACAATGTCACCCGATATTAACTCTCAATTCCAAGTGTACAAAGAGTAGGGTTGCCAGAAGTTAAAAGTATATAAAGAGAACTTTTTCCCCTAAAAAAAGAGGACAAAAAGAGGACATGTATGAAAATATGCAAATATCCATTTATTTACACTTATCAACAGTAGTTTATATTTATTACGTAAATAAAAGTATAATTTGTTTGAAAAAGAACATTTTTATTAAAATATTATTCACTTTTTCAAATAAAAAATAAAATAAAACATTTATAAATTATAAATGAAAAACAAAATAACTTAATTTTAACTTAAATTTAATACTAATAGCTAATAATAGTAATCATATAATTTAAAAAAAAAATCACAGTAAAGTTTCCTCAGTCTCATAATCAGTTTCATATTTCTTTGAACTAAGAACTTGTGATAGCAATTTACTATCATTTTTTATTTCGTTATGAAATTGTTTGCATGTTACATTTTTATAATTGTAAGTGACTGACAATATTGATTTAATACTTTCTATATTGAGACGATTTCTCTCCTTTGTCCATTGTGCTCCAATCATCGAAAATAATCTTTCTACATTTCCATTATGTCCTGGTATTGCAAAATAATACTGACAAATTTTCAATATTTCAGAATAAAATTCTAAATTATTTGATTGTTTGAAGTATGTAATCCATTTTAAATTTAGTGACATTTTTTCAAATTCATCGCTATGAATATTCTTTTCAATATACAGTTTTAAGTTACAATATTGATCGAAGCATTTTACATCATCAATATAAATATAACTTTCTATTTTTGAATTAATATATATTATTGCGTTGGCAACTTGTTGCCATTCAGGTACATTAGTAAGGGATATCCATTCAAAAACATTCAAGTCATGAAATTGACAAGACCAGGAAATGATATACTCTAACATTGTTTTATAGCAACAAATTGTTTCGTTCTTAAAATTAGTAACTTGGAAGTCAGAACCATCTTTTGACATAGTTTGCAGAATACTTGAAACTTTTATTGGAAGGAAAGACTGTTCAATTCGTTGTTCAAGCATAGTAATTAAATATTTTAAAATATTTATAGTTTCTATAAAATAGAATTTTTTTCTGTTTCTAACTCTTTTGCTTTTTCATGAAAATTATACATAATTGAGTGAGCGAACCACAAAGAAGCCTCGCTTAAATTTGATTCAAAAAAGTTTTGCAGAATTTTTGGACAACTATTGTTAGATAAAAAATAGGACTTTAAGGCGGGATACATTTGCAAAACGCGATTTAAACCAGGAAACAATGATAACCAACGCGTTGGACTATGATATAACAACTGCCTGTATTCAATGTTTACATTTTCACAAAATTCCTTCAATCCTTCTGTTCGTACAGTATATACCGAAAAATGATTGTATATTTTCATAATTATTGATTGGACATCAATACTTATTGTGTCCAAGCCTTTTTTTGCAGCATTGTGTATTATATGTACTGGACAGCCAATACCAATCAAATTTTTTTGCATTTCCCGGTTTAATAAGCTATATACATTTTCTGTCCCAGCTCTGCGCACTCCACCAAAATTTGTATTGCAGTTATCTGCTGAAAATGCAATGCATTTATCAACCAAATTCCATTTCTTTAAAGTTTTTATTAATAAATCACAAATTGTTTGTGCTTTTTCATTAGATAAAGTTTCCAAATTAATCAATTTTGAGCAAATTCCTTCATTAATGGTAAAATACTGTATCAAAATCGGAAACATTTTTTCTGAATTATGGTTACTTGCATCTGTAGATATTGATATAAAAGGAATATTAGATATAGATTCAATAATTTTACTAATGCAATAGGGAGCAATAACTTTTTTTCCAATCATTGCTGTTTTTGTTTTAGCAGATGATAGATGTTTAGCAGTTTCAGAGTCTTCGAACATATGTTTCAATAAATCTGTTGTACAGTTTGATGAGTTGAAGCTCATGTGATGCTTTAAAATATGGAATCCTAAGATTGCTTCAACAGCCGCTACTTTCTCATCCAATTTTTTATTTTTGGAGACGAAAGAATCTAATTTGCTTGATGTTTCCATGGATCGGATATATAACTGATGTTTCTTTGATTCAATATGTTGTTGTAAATCATATTTTCCTTTATTTCCAACAGAAACTCTAATCTTACATACCGAACAGAAAGCATCGTATTTAGAATCATCAACACCTTCAAAACATGTATATTTTGCTTTCAATTCAGAAGAAAATGTGCATTTTCTTTTACTCATAACTGTAAAAAAAAAATTAAAATATCCTATTTAATAAGAGAAGATAACAATTAATTTTAGAACCTCTAATTTAAAAAATTACAGAAATAAAATTGCAAATTAAGAATTAAAAATGCATTTGAACATTGAATACTTTTGTTGGAATTAAAACATATTTATTTTTGAGATTATGCCTTTATATTGACAAATTAAATCACAATTAGTGATCAAAAAATTCTGACATCTAACAATTTTGATTTTATTTTGAAGTTTTATACGATAAGATTTGGTGTTTTAACCTCACTTTCACTCAATAGCTAATTTTTAATAAATAAAATAATTTTTACTGCCTACTGCCTATTTTATAATTACCTGCTAATAAGAAATAAACACGAAAAAATACTTGTTGACAAAAGTAAAGAAAAATCTTTTTGTAATTTATTTCGTGTTGACACTGTTGACTGCTGACTGCTGATATCAGTTGGCTGTTACTGTGAATTGTGAACGTTTGTGCGTTTGCGCCTTGCGCCGCGTAGCCGTGTTAGAAAAGTTTAACCTTATCTATTAGTAGATGGCGTAAAATTTTGTTTCTATAAAGGTTGATTTCCATTAACATTAAGAGCACTTATTAGTGTTACCTGTTATCTGTTATTAATACCCGTTTATGTCACAAATCTAATTACCAGGACGTTGCAAGTTGCAATATAAAAAAAAATTAGACAAAAAGTAACTAAAGAAAAAAAGAGGACAAAAAAGATCAGAATAAAAAAAAGAGAGTGAACAAAAAGATCAGGACAAAAAAAGAGGACATGTTCTCTTTAAAAGAGACACTCTGGCAACCCTAACAAAGAGGATCTTCGAATTCCTTGTCAATATGGTGTCAAATGTTATCAAAAAAATCGAGTAAGTCCCAGTTGCGCACAGAATAAATCGGACACAGCAAGTTGAATGAATCGGACACAGTGTCAATCGGACACAATAGAAAACGGACACAAGATGGTTGCAATCGGACACATAACAATCGGACACAATAGGAAACGGACACAGTAACAAATGGACACACGATGGTTGCTATCGGACACAGTGCCAATTGGACACAGTAACAAATGGACACACGATAATGGTAATCGGACACATAACAATCGGACACAATAAGAAACGAACACACTGTGGTTGGAATCGGACACAGTGACAATCGGACACAATGGTAATCGGGCACAGTGGCAATCGGACACATTGAAAGTTGGACACAATAGAAAACGGACACACGATGATTGCAATTGGACACATGATAATCGGACACAACAGGAAACAGACACACGGTAGTTGCAATCGGACACATGCTCCGTGACAGGTTTCCTAACCCTAAAAACGTTACTATAACGACTTTAATCTGTTGATTTTTCGCTTTCTTTCTTTCTATGCATACACTTTTCACGCAAAGCGAGATTCCACATGGGTTTACGACTTTTTTGTGAACCTTGGGTAACCTTGTTAGGTTTATCTTGTTAGGTATAACCTGAAAAGGATTTGTTATTTGTTTTACGTGCGGGAGAGGTTTCGCCCCGTAAGGGCGAAGTTTTCCGCCGCCTACGCGTGAAATTTCAAACAAAGCGAGGTTTAACATAGGTTTACAAGTTTCTACACAAAGCGAGGTTTAATGCAAATCTAATGTTCAAATTTAGCGCAGAGTAACACTAAGTATAATGTTTATGAATCAAATACATGATTCGATTATATTCAACTATGTTTATTTAATTTTAATAGATTCTATGTTATAGTTTAATAGAAAACTATGTTTATTTAATTTTAATAGATTCTTAAAACAGAGAAGATTTTATATACAGAAATATTATATAGAAAGAAAGCGAAAAATCATCAGATTAAAGTTGTTATAGTAACGTTTTTAGGGTTAAGAAAACTATCACGGAGCATGTGTCCGATTGCAACTACCGTGTGTCTGTTTCCTGTTGTGTCCGATTATCATGTGTCCAATTGCAACCATCGTGTGTCCGATTGCCACTGTGCCCGATTACTATTGTGTTCGATTGTCACTGTGTCCGATTTCAACCACAGTGTGTCCGTTTCTTATTGTGTCCGATAATTATGTGTCTAATTACCATTATCGTGTGTCCATTTGTTACTGTGTCCGATTGGCACTGTGTCCGATAGCAACCATCGTGTGTCCATTTGTTACTGTGTCCGATTGGCACTGTGTCCGATTTTCAATGTGTCCGATTGTTACTGTGTCCGTTTCCTATTGTGTCCGATTGCAACCATCTTGTGTCCGATTGACACTGTGTCCGATTCATTTAACTTGCTGTGTCCGATTTATTCTGTGCGCAACTGGGACTTTCCCAAAAAATCCACAGCATCATAGTAAATACAAGCACCCGCCAAAAAAAGAGAAGATATTATATAATTGTTAATTACTGTATTAATTGATAATTGATATGGTATATGAATGTACAGTCACTGCTAATTATCTGTTAGACTTTGCAGGTAAAACAAAAAACTATAATTACTGGAATAGAAAGAAAAAAATCTTGTTCAAAGTGAGAAAAAGGCGAGAATGGAAACTTCACAGAGAAAATTACAGAAGATACATGAGTCTTCTGAAAGAACTGTGCATAAACTTTCTCCAAGCCCAGAGAGAAGTAACGATAACACAAATAGCGATGAGGATAATAATGAAAATTGTAGTGTGAAAACGTTGGATAAAGATATAACACAAATAAAAGTTGCGGATATTGTTAGCGCGTTTGGTGACTCGTTGCTAGCATGCGAGCAGCAAGGAGGGAACAGTAGGCGTCAATTAGAAAATCGAGCCGAAAATTGTAACTAATTCCCATCTCTGAATTAAACTATTCATACGGTTTTATATACCGAGTGTGCCAAACACTGTAAAAAATTGCCTAAAAATTCAGACACATTTTTGTCTGAATTTTCAGATCTGGGTGCCTGAAAGTAATTTCAGACAATTTGTCTTAATTATCAGAGTAGTTTCTCTGAAAGTTCAGAATAGTGGCGCGTCTGTCCGAAATATTTAGAATTAGTGTCCGAAAAATTAGACAACATATTTTTTCAAATATGTTGTCTAATTTTTCAGACACCAATGTCTAAAATTTCAGACATGCTGTGGTTTTATAACCCGATGCATGGATGTTCTCTGCAATTTCTCTGCTTTTTTTTTTAATTTTGATAGCGATGTTTCATATGTCAAAGCAAATTATTATTTAATTCAAATTTAAATTACTTTTTGGTGGAGCCATGTTTAAGTGTTACTTTTGTAACTACAAGCTCAGAATCTCAAAAGTCACCTGAGGCATCGGAAATGTCATCGTCATCTCACTTCTATCTACCGTTGCGGATATCATAATTGCAAATCAGGATTTTCAACTGAGACTAGCCTCCGCTCTCACCTTATACGATCACACAAAATTTACGTAAGCAGATTAAAAGACAAAAATATCACCTGTGTGTCCAACAATTAAGCAAGATTTGTGGGCACTGAAGAAATATGCAGGAAACAAGTTGACAGTTACAAAGTTTTAGTTAATCATCTTAAAAAGCATATGATTAATGAATTAGAAGTAACTTGCCCTTATAATACTTGCAACAAGAAGTATGATAGAGTAAATTCATTTTCAGGACATTTGACTAAATATCATAAATGTCAGATTTTAATTCCAACTACAGTTGACATGAACATTGACGATGGGTTAGAAGTAAATTCTGAAAACATAGATCATAGAGAGAAAGATGAAGATTTTACAAGAACCAAAAATACTAGCGATGAGGATGATAATGATGAAGATTATGATGATCGCGATTCATTCATTAACGCTTTGGCTATCTTCTATCTCAAACTTGAATGTGAATACTTTATTCCGGAAAGTACTATTCAATATATTGTTGAGGAGCTGAAGACTCTAACTGTACATGAGCAGGAAAGGGTTAAGAGGAGATTAAAAAAGCATTTGCAAAAGGAAGGCATATCTTTCTCACAGGTGAATAAAATTCTAAAAGATGTTTTTTCAGACAATTCATGCTCTACTAACTTTAAAGAACTGCAAACTATTTACTCGTGAAAAGAGTTTTACAAGTCACATTTTCATTTTGTGTGGCCTAAGAAGAAGCCCCTATCAAAAGGTGAATTCTTCCATTTTGTGCCTATTTCAGAGACTTTAAAGGCATTATTTCATGATAAGTCTCTGGATTTCAATATTGGTGCACCTGTACAATATGAGGATGATCTGTTCAAAGACTTTACAGATGGTAGTGCTTTCAGAACTAGTAAATTTTTCAAAGAGAATCCAAATGGATTGCGTCTAATACTATATCAAGATGGCTTTGAAGTTGTGACACCTATTGGGCCTGCAAAGGGCCATCACGAACTTGTAGGTGCATATCTTGCCATTGGAAACCTTCCTGATTATGTTTTGATCATCAAGCTGTATATGGTGAAATAGTGGAGGATTTAAAAATAATTGAGAGTGTTGGGATAAATGTTCCTGGCCATGATACTGTCAAGGGTTCACTTGTTTTTATTACAGGAGACAACTTAGGAAGTCACACATTAGGTGGGTTTGTCAACAACTTTAGTAGATCAATTTACTTCTGCCGATACTGTGATTTGAACAGATATGCATTTTTTGATGAAGATGGTGAATGCAAAACTTTTGAAAGGAGGACGGTTGATTCGTACAGAAACTGTCTAACAAAAGTAAAAGTTAATGCTGAAACGAAGGAAATTACCCCCTATCATGGTATTAAATTTAATTCTGTCTTCAATGATCAGCTATACTACCACGGGTGCGTTCGCTTTAGGCGCTCACGCGCTGTAAGCGCTTATAAGCATTGCTTATGCCGTTCGCTTTGGCGTTGTAAGCGCTCAGAGACGCATTTATGACGTCAGTGTAACGTCATGACTCGTGCTCACAAATGCTTATTCTATCCAGGTGAGGCAGCAAGAGCGTGAGCGCTTACAGCGAAAGTGTCCAAAACGAATGCGTGCCGAACGCTGTGTTGCTGTATCGGTAAGGACCTAACCAACAAATTTGCATAGCTATAATAAATATATGCAATTAGATTTTTATTGTGCATACGATTATTGTAGCAAGTTTATTAAATAATTTCTTAATAATTTTTCAATCTAATTTTTTTAGGATTGGGAATTTTGAACACTAGGAACATGAATAAGAAACCATCAAGGAATAAGAGTAAGATAGATGGGAAGGAAAATGGTAAATATTAATAATTATAATTATAATTAATATGATAAAGGCATTACAACTTTTTTTTATAGTAATGATAACAATGTTACGTGTAATATCTTTTCAGACAAACTTGCATAATTGCATAAACATATGCATAAAGAAAATAATCCATTTTCTTATACATATGTTTATGCGATTATGCAAGTTTATCTAGATTACTTCTTATTCTTGATAATATGTATATATATATATATATATATTACATATTACAATATATATATATATATTGTATAAAAAATTGTTATTATCTTTACAGAGTGTAATATAGATACAAACAGTGTAATGGACTTCATAGAGAAACAATATTTAATTGATGGTGTACTATACAATATCACAGAAACTCCTCATAATCACGAAAGACTTCGAAAAGGTAAATTAAGTAGTGTAGTATTTTATTAATTTAATTTAATTTAATTTATACAAAAATTGATTGCATAATTTTATTGTATATATATATATATATATATATATATATAAATGTACATACATTTCTTGTTACAGATCCTGATTTTGCATCACGATACGTACATCGTAATGTTTTTGATTTGAAATCCTCACAATCTGTCATGGAAACTGATAATGGTAAGTAAAACAAAAGTATGTATGTAAGTTTGTATGTTAATTATGTATATATAATATTTATTTTATAATTATAATTTTTTTATTTAGAAAATTTGGATGACTATAGTTATACCGATGAGACATTACAGGATATTTCTAATAATGATATGGAAGTACAGGAGACACGGGATATTTCAAGTGAAGAAATTGGAGGTATTTTTAATAACTTTTTCTATATTAACTTTATAATTTTTTATAATAGATTTATTTTTAGTTTTTAAATGGCCACATGAAGCTATTCTTCTATTGCTAGAGGAATATAATTTGAGACAAAATGATTTTGTAACGGGAAAAACATCTCAAAAAAAAAGTATGGTCTTTAATTGCGGACGAAATGGTGAAGCATGGACATAAAGTTACAGGAGCACAATGTTTATCTAAATTCTCTGGACTAAAACGAACTTATAAAGCTGTTAAAGATCACAATAATAAATCCGGCAATGGAACGCGATCATGGCCATATTTTTCTGTAAGTTATTATTTCTAAAAACAATTAATATTCTATTTGTATAATAATTTACTAATTAAAATCTTTTTCCAGCATATGGATACTTTACTAGGTTCAAAACCGTTTATGTCTCCCGTGACTACTATCTCGTCTACTGGTAAACGAACCCAATCTGATTCTAGTATATCCAGTGGAAATAGCTGCTTGGACACAGCAAATGAAAAGCCAAGTAAGTATAATAAATTGTTCATTAGTAAGGCCCTAAGCAGAATGGCTGTTTTGTAAGATTCTAGACACAAAACAGTATTATGTGTTACTTTAAGATACATAATGTATAATATTGTCTTGTGCCTGGAGCCTGGAGTTATCTTACAGCCATTTTGTTTAGTGCCTAACTTTGTGTAGTTTAATGTTTTAATTAATGATTCTAATTAACTTTTTTCCAGTTATAAACAATTAAATTTGTAATGATTATAATTTATTAAATTCTAATTTATTTTACACAAATGTTGTATAAATTTAATGGCAAATATTTGTTTATTTAGAGAAACTTCAGAAAACGTCTTACGCAGAAACATTAATGGAAGACTTAAAAGAAGAAAGAAAGGTAGCCGAAGAAGCTACTGAAAAAAGACACAAAGAAAACATGGAAATACGTTTGAGATTTCTTGCTTCGTTGGAAAAAATGGTTAGCATTATGGAAAAAAAGTAATATCGATATTCATTATCAATGTGCTTAGTTTATATGGATTATTTAATAGCATATCAAACATTAAGTCTGTTTCTTTGATTGGTGAAGAGTTTATAAATTTATACTTGGAGAAGCAGATTTAGTATTTAATACGTGTATTGAATCAGTATAAACTAAGCCAATGTCATTAATATTGACTTTTTTTTACATATGCGAAATTATTAATCCATCCACTGAAGTTGTTTGCAGTTGAAAAGTGAGATATAGTTCAGAATAAGATATTCTGTGATACTTAAAATTTATTTTTATTTATTATTCTGTGATTTACAATGTGAAAGGCAAAATAACATTGCAAGTACCTATAAATCGATATAATCGATGCTGATATTTAGAGTAACACATGATATTAGAGAAAAACATAAAAATATCAGTTGATAAGCTGTATTACATGTTAATCTCCTTGTTCTAAGAAATTAATAACATTCGTGAAAAATTTTATTTTGTTATTAGTTTCCAAAATACTTTTTATTTTCTATTAATAAGCGAGTTGAGTAAAATATGTTTTATTTTGATGTTTAATCATTTATATTGTTCTCTTAATAATTACCCGGTAAAAAATTTCTCATACATAATTAGACAAAAATAGTACATATCTAATTATACAAAATTATATACCGAATTTGTCCATACATAAATAGATACACCTATATATAAATGAATATGAATATATATATTTATATATGATTATATAAAGGTGTGTATGAGTAAATATACATTTTCTTGTTTTATTTTGTTGTGTTTTTATTGCGCAAACATAAAGTACATAATCATACATACATCACATCATATATATATATATATATATACTCATACAGTACACAAAGATTGCATACACATTGCATCAATCTTTCATCGCAATGTTGCAATATTGCAAATTCACTGCAAAATGTTGTTGCATCATTGCTGTGGGATTGCAGCAACGTTAAAATGTCCGCTTTTAGGAAGATTGTAACGAAAGATTACAGTAATATTGCAATGTAATGAATTTGCAATAATGCATTGTTATTGCAATCTTAGAATAATGTTGCATATATTTTTATTTATTCGGACATTTATCTGTCCAATTTTTGAACAATCAGTTCAATATCTGAATTCCCTGTGTTGAGGTCGTATCAGAAAAATTAAACTGATAAAAATAATTACTATGTCTTTAATCTTACTAGCCACTCTTTGCAAGTTTCATATAATCATCATGACTAAAACTTAAATACGAGATAGATTTTGCAACGCGCGTCGCATAGCGGTAAACGAACGAACTAGCAATTACCGAATATTGCTATTGCAATGTTACTGGAATGTTGCTGTCACATTCTCATGAAATATTACAATTACAAGTTGCAATAATGTCTCAACAATATTACATTGCAACTTGCAAGATTGTAACATTGCTGCAATGTAATTGCAATGTTCTGTGCTGTATGGGCAGTAAGAGTGACTTGATGAGGTCCTTTCTTAAAAATCTCTTCTTTAAATACCCCAAGCACTAATTTTCGAACTATTTGTATCATTCATAAAATGTATTTATATCTCATGTTATTTATTTTTCTCATATTATTTAGAAATATAATAAATAACATATATTTCTTATAAATGTAAAATAGTGTTTTTTTATTTTATTTTGTTTATATTCCTCTCTTGCATGCACGCGCGCGATGAGAAAAAGGTATAGAAACTTTTAGAAAAGTAAAATATTTTTAAATCAAGGCATTAAGTGAAATTAAGGAAAAAGTGACACAATTAGCCAGAATTTCTCGTTTATACAAAATCATATACAATTGACATGACTATATCTGAAATTTGCTTCTTACTTATATATGTTTATACATGATGCAAGACTTATACATAATCATATATTAGACTAACAGAGATTCATATATAATTATATATAAAATATTGTGGACATTATATATAAGTATGTATAAAAAGTACTTACATGTAATTCTATACTGCAGTCGCTCCATTTATATATATATATATATAACGTTTTATATTTCGTCATGTATAATTATACATATTTTTACACAATTATGTAAAATATTGTATAACTCTATTAAATGCTACATGATTATATATGAGAAATTTTTTACCGGGTAATATTGTTTCACACATGGATTTTATGTAAACACTAGATTTTTCTTTTACATTATGCGTTTTATTTAAACAGATGCAATACAAGTTAATATAAATATTATTATTTTTATTTTATATAAATATATGTATATGTATATATATTTCTTAATAAAATAATAATAGTACATAATAGTAGATAATTGTTTAATTTTTTTTTTATATAATAATTCATAAATTCATACATGTCGTAAAATTAAGTTATTACTAATTATATCACGTTTTAGTTTAGCTGCATTATTACATGTTTCATTCGTTAATTGTTCATTACTTTCAGAAACAATTTCGAAAACATTTTGTTCTGTAATTTGAAAGTCATCATTTTTCAATGAACAAATGTTATGCAAAACGCAACACGCCATAATAAAGCCTGGAATTAAATCAACGCGCTCCATATCAAGAACTGTTAATAAGCTTCGAAATCTTCCTTTAACATTCCAAACGCTCGTTCAATCGCCATTCTAGCAGACGAATGGCAAAAATTATAATTTTTTTGTCTATTAGTTAAATGTCCATTATCACGAAATGGCACCATTAAGTGTTCGTGAATATTATAAGCTGCATCGCCCAATAAATGACTGTCATCAGGAAATTTAACTGGATCTTGTAAATAGTCATTTACTTCAGACAAGCGAAAAACACGTTGATCGTGGACAGAACCAACATGTCCAGTAGTACAGTGAGTGAATCGTCCTTCATGGTCACAAACAGCCTAATAATGTATAAGGAATTACAATGCTTAGAACACACACACATTTAAAAATTTGATTATGATAACTACTTACTTGCAAATGTATACTATAATGTTTCTTCCTATTTACATACGAATCAGGATTAACGCGTGGCGCTTTTATATTGATGTGTGTTCCGTCAATTGCTCCTATTGCTTTAGGAAAAGCGCTAACTGCAGCAAATCCTCTCATTACTTCTTTTGCTCTATCTCCTTTTGGCCACACAATAAAAATTGGAGCTAATTTGACAATTGCCTTTGTTACTCTTCTTACGGCTTTTAGTGCAGTAGCTTTACCTACATGAAACTTCTCACTAATAGATCTATAAGTAACCAAAATATTAAGCATAAAAATATATAATGTAATTTACAAGTTACAAAAAATAATGTACTAAAAGTTTTAATGACATACCGATATGAATCTGGTGTGGCCATTTTCCATATTGCTATAAGAAACTGTTTTTCTGCTGATATTGTCTTATGACCAGGCATTGATCTTAATAATGAAGGTTTTATCAAATTTAAGATAAAATAAAATGTAGCTCGTTTTATTCTAATTAAAAATAACAAATTAGATTAAAAATGAAATTGATACAATAAATAAATAAATCTCTATACCTTTTAACAAAACTTTTTGCACCTATCTTTCATCTAGCCTTTTTTCTCTTTAATTTTGGTTGTATTTCAAAATTTATGGCTAGCACTGAAAATCTATATATATTGCATGTAATGTAAACTATAGATTTTTAGCACTGGCAGTGAATTTTGAAACACTATAACAGAGAAAAAAAAGAGAAAAAATATTGTGCTGAAGTTTAGTTAAAAAGAACAGAGTCGAGAGAGTCGATTCTGTATGATGCAATGTGGTAAAAATTACAAAAGTAAACAAATTTACTAAAGTATCTATATAATCTTATATTATCAACAACTTATAAATTTATTCACTTTTATAATTTTCCTTACATTACATGGTACAGAATCGAAATCTATTTATAGAAAAATCATTATACATACCTAAAATGTGATTTGAATAATTTATCATTGTAAGAATATAGGTAATATATATATATATAGTGAGACCATTCGCGACAAGCGTCGGTAGGCCACACGTGTATTAGGCGATTAATGCCATCTATTAGAAAGAAGAGACAAATAGGGAAAAATCGGAGCCGTTAATTCGGAGCTACGATATAAGAGAGAACGACGAAGACGAACAGTATAGAGAGTATCCTTACGGCCGTGCGAGCGTGTACTGGTCCGGAGTTTTTCTAATAAAAAAGTGTTAAAAGAACAATTGAAAGTAGAAGGTGCGAGCGCGCACTTAGTGTTTAACAAAGGTGAGCGTACCTTTAATAAGAAACTCTTTATTAACTTTTGGAAAAAGGGAACGTGGCATATCGCGACCCCCTCTTTTCCTCCTGTATTAATTTGTGTATTAAATATAGTACCAGTGTTGTTTTACAAGACGATTTATTATTTAAAAAAGAACCTCTCGTTCATCCTAAACCTTACAGTTAACGCGTCAGAAGTGGGATTAACGAAAATTCGGTAATTTCGGTGAACTCCGAAAGAAGTTGACTGTACACGTGCTTTAAGAGAAGTGAAGCCGAATGGTATACGCGGCTGTTTTCCGTATAAAAGGAGAGCTGCGAAAGAGAACAATTAATTACAAAAGTGAAAGAAACAATAATTCCAGTGGTAACGTGACAAGTGTGAGCCGGATAGCCGAATATAGAAGGTTCGAGAAACCGGAAGTCGGGATACCGCCATTTGCAGAACGAAAGTTCTAGAAAGTGCGAGAAACCGGAAACGAAATCCAAGCTGGATCACTCTGGCGGATCTTCCAATTATTAGATTTCGCCGATAGGGAAGGATAACTGAGTGTCCTGTGATATCGACTAAGGCGCTACCGATCATTGTCTTGGATCGTTGTCGTTATCGATACGTGAGCATTCGCTATGAGTCGCGTGCAATTAGAGCAGCTGAATGTGGATGGGCTCCGAGAGCTGGCGCGACAGCACAATTTGGACATCCGAGGTTCGCGCGCCGCACTCTGTGATCGCCTGATAGATAATTTCGAAAGAAACGGGTGGCCAGAGCAAATAATGCTTGCCGGTCCGGTTTATGATAGTCGAAATGCAGAAGATGAAGGGCATCCCTCCTCTCTAGAAATAACAAGTGGAGTAGCAAGTGCTCCAGAAAATGTCGACGCAAATTTGAATAATGTTCGACGCAATGAAGAGGGAAATGCGGTGCCGGGAAATCAGACTAACTTGAATGTACAGGAAATTGTGCAGGCAGTGTTGCAGGCCCTTGAAGCTAATCGTTCAAGACCTTCGCAGACAAATAATGAGTCTCCCCGAGCGCGATCAAGAACGTCAGCCCAGTCGGTTGCCGGGTCATCAAGTAATGCATTTCACAATTGGAATCAAATTAAATTTACGGCAAAATTGATCCCCACTTTCGCTGGAAAGGAAGAAGAAAATGTTGTTACGTGGATTGACCGAATTGTTAGTGTTTCAAGGATGTACCAAATATCGGATGATGGAGTCCTGGTGCTAGCGGCGGTAAATCAGCTGAGTGGCCGTGCCTTAGATTGGTACAACCGCCAACCGGTGGATTCGGTTGCTACCTGGGAAGAATTTAGATATCAATTGCGATCCTATTTTGAACGAAAGGAAACAATTACAATGACCCTAGCCAGGATCAACAGTCGTGTTTGGAAATCGCATTCGGAAAAGTTTATCAATTACGTTGAGGATAAACTGAAATTAATGCAATTCTTAAAACTTTCAGAAAAGGAAAAAATCGAACTACTAGCCGATGGAGTTAGAGATCCTTTTCTCAGAAGATTTGCATTGGACGCGAGAGCGACGAGTGTACCTGAATTCATCGAGCATATTCGGAGAATCACGGAAGACAATATGATGGTTCGTAGGCCAGGGACAGACTCTAAATTGCCTTCAAAGCCGACGACCTCTTTTCAGGAAAAAGTGTGTACATATTGCAAAAAAGTGGGACATGTGTTGAAAGACTGCCGACTGGCTAACGGTACTTGCTTTAGTTGTGGCCAGCAAGGACATCTTAGTTCAGCCTGCCCGAAAAAGAAAACTGCATCTGGATCTACATTGAATCATCTTGTACAAGAGTAGTATAGCAACACGGGTTCTAACTCAGGCATCTGAGGGGGTGCGCGGGTGAAGGGGGGGAGAGGTTGAGGGGGAGGGGGTAATGACGTCATCGTTTTGGAGGGGAGGGGGTAATGACGTCATCGTTTTGGAGGGGAGGGGGTAATGACGTCATCGTTTTGGAGGGGAGGGGGTAATGACGTCATCGTTTTGGAGGGGAGGGGGTAATGACGTCATCGTTTTGGAGGGGAGGGGGTAATGACGTTATCGTTTTGGAGGAGAGGGGGTAAATTTGGAGTGGAGGGGGAGACGAGGGAGGTGCGGGGGAGAGGGGAAGGTATCGGATTACAGGGGGAAGAGGTTGAGGGGAGGGGGTAATGACGTCATTGTTTTGGAGGAGAGGGGGTAATTACGGAGTGGAGGGGGTGACGAGGGAGGTGAGGGGGAGGTGCGGGGAAGGTATCGGATTTCATAAATTCCTGGAAAAGATAAGATAAGGATTGTTTATATAAGGATTCCTGGAAGAGATAAGATAAGGATTGTTTATATAAACATGAGTCATATAGAGATAAGGATTGTTTATACAAAGGGTATCGGATTACACTGCGTCAGCACTTTTGGAGTGGAGGGGGTGACGAGGGAGGTGCGGGGAAGGTATCGGATTACATAAATTCCTGGAAAAGATAAGATAAGGATTGTTTATATAAGCATGAGTCATAGAGAGATAAGGATTGTTTATACAAAAATGATTTATAGTTCCGAGAATTGTTTATATCCTTTGCAGGTTCGTGCAGGTTTTAGCGTGACATCATCGCTATTTTTAGATCATAGGCCCTTAGGCAGCCACTTTTAGGCGCCATGTTGCCAGATTTCAATTTGCGTGACATCATCGATATTTTTAATTAGTGTCGTGTGCGATGAGCGGGTATAAAAAGCTCGTGAAAAAATATAAATTGTCACAGTTGTTCAAAATGGAGCGCGATCTCACCGTACGAGCAGTGAATATCAAAACGTTGGGAGAGTTTCTCCCATGGGACTACGAGTGCGATGAGTACCTCGATTCTCTGAGGGAAAAATGTCGCAAGAGACAACGAACCGGAGTAGTGAACTCTCTGGTGGCGCAAATTGTGCGTCTGGAGGGTGTGAGGAAGATCATTCAAGAGCGTTTTGTGCCCATCGGTGCTGGATACGGCGGATACGAGAAGAAGGGCTACACGTGGAAGGAGATTGAGACGGCGTTTAGGAACCGTGTGCTGACGGGTGCGGTTGTCAATCACGAATACATCGATCCTCGTGAATTTTTGAAAAATATAAAAAATACGGTTATTGAGCGGATCCAGGGCGTCATGATGGAACACAACAGCGTCAAGATTAACACCGCGTTCAACGGGGAATTCATCGCGGGCGACAAGACTGCCGTGAAGACCATCGCCACGAAGAATCAAGAGATATATCCAACATCTGATCTAAACGAGTGGTACACGAAGCATGTGGTTGACGTCATACAGGCATCTCTGGAGGAGTTTCAGGAACGTGATAGCGGATGGGCGTTGTCACGTATCCTGAACCTAACAATCAACGTCAACAAGTTGAATCCTCTACGCGCGGGATGCCACATCGAGTTACCGCGGAAAATTATGCTGAAAAAGGCGGTGGTCAACGTGAAATCAAATGATAATGCGTGCTTCGCGTGGGCAGTCGTCGCCGCTCTATATCCGACGAAAAGAAATTCGGAAAGGACGATAGAATACCCACATTACTCGACGGTGCTCAACCTGTGCGGCATAGAATTCCCCATGACGCTTCCGCAAATATCAAAATTCGAGAAACTGAACACCATCTCCGTCAACGTCTTTACCACCCAAAACTCCAAAATCATCCCTTTGCGCCTCGCCAACGACAAGATGGAGAAGCACGTCAATTTGTTGTACGTGCACGGAAACAACGATGCACATTTTGTGTGCATTAAGGATCTGTCTCGGCTAGTGAGCTCGCAACTGAGCAAAGAAAATTGTAAAAAATACATTTGCGATCGGTAAGTAAAAACACATTTATAGAATAATTCGAAACTTTATTAATCATACAAATTATTACAGGTGTTTACACTATTTTCGGACAATTGAGAAATTATCGGCGCACAGCGTCGACTGCGGCAAGATGAACGACTGCGCCGTTGTTCTCCCCAGCGAGGACGACAAGTGGCTGACGTTCCGCAATTACAACCGGAAGGAGCGGCTCCCGTTTGTTGTATACGCCGATCTCGAATGTACGCTCGAGAAGAAGGATGGACAAGACGGCACCACATACGCCTATCAGCATCACAATGTGTTTAGCGTAGGATATTATGTAAGTTGCACGTACGATAATTCTTTATCCGGGTATAAGTCGTATCGCGGTGAGGATTGCGTGACGTGGTTCGTCAACGAACTTCACGATTTGGCGCGCCGTGTGAAAGCGATCCTCACCACCATCGTCCCCATGGCGGATCTTACGCCGGAGGAATCGGAAAAATTCCGTAGCACCGCGACGTGTCACGTGTGCGAGAAACCGTTTACACCGGATGATACGCGGGTGCGCGATCATTGTCATCTTACCGGGCGTTATCGAGGTCCCGCGCACTCGTCGTGCAATTTAAATTACAAAGACTCCCACGTTATCCCGGTGATATTTCACAATTTATCCGGTTACGACGCGCATTTCATCATCAAAGATGTTGCCAAAGCTTTCGAAGGCAACATTGATTTACTGCCGCTGACGAAAGAACGTTACATTTCATTCACTAAAAACGTTAAAGATACGGAGGATGAAAATTCCAAAATTTGCGTGAAATTACGATTTATCGATTCATTCAGATTTCTCAGTACAAGTCTTGAAAAATTAGCATCTTATCTGACAACGGACGAATTAAAAATTACACGATCGGAATTTAGCCATTTATCCGCGAAACATTTCAATCTGCTTACTCGGAAAGGTGTGTTTCCCTACGAGTACGTCGACAGCGTCGACAAGCTCCGGGACACAAGCCTACCATCGCGCGAATCGTTTTACAGCTCGCTCACCGGAGAAACGGTATCCGAGAGCGATTACGCGCACGCGACAAACGTCTGGCAAACCTTTTCGATCGAAGATCTAGGTCAATACAGCGATTTGTATTTGAAAACAGATGTTCTTTTGTTGGCGGATATTTTCGAAAATTTCCGAAACACGTGTATAAAGAGTTACGGTTTAGATCCCGCTCAGTATTACACATTACCGGGGTACACGTGGGACGCTATGTTGAAGTACACGGGCATCAAGTTCGAGTTGCTCACAGACATCGATATGGTGCTGTTTGTCGAGCGCGGTATACGCGGCGGTCTCAGCCAATGCTCCAACCGATACGCCGCCGCCAACAACAAATACATGCCATCCTACGATCCATCGAAACCGTCATCGTACTTAATGTACTTTGATGTAAACAACTTGTACGGGTGGGCAATGTGTCAACCGCTGCCCTACGCCAAATTTCGATGGGTTGACAATGTCGAAAACTTTGACGTAATGTCCGTTGCATCCGATTCGGCTACCGGTTACGTGCTGGAAGTCGATCTCGAGTATCCGGTGAATCTTCACGACGCGCACTCCGACCTGCCGTTCTGCCCGACGCGCGATAAGCCGCCCGGCAAGCGGGAGCTCAAGTTACTCGCAACGCTGTACGATAAGCAGCGTTATATCATTCACTACCGTAATCTGCAGCAATGCGTGCTACATGGCCTGCGAATTGCAAAGATTCACCGCGTACTGCAATTCGCGCAATCTCCATGGCTCCGCGGATACATAGAACTGAATACACAGTTTCGGACACTCGCGAGTAATGAATTCGAGAAAAATTTATACAAATTGATGAACAACGCGGTTTTCGGCAAAACCATGGAGAATGTGCGAAATCATACGGATGTACGGCTCGTTACACAGTGGGAGGGTCGGTACGGAGCGGAGGCTATGATCGCGAAACCGAATTTCCACAGTCGAAGCGTGTTCTCGGAGAATCTAGTCGCCGTAGAGTTGCGAAAACTCGAAGTAAAATTCAACAAGCCGATCTACGTGGGTATGTGTATCCTCGACATATCCAAGACCTGCTTGTACGAGTTTCACTACGAGTACATGGCGCCTCTCTACCGCGACAATTGCAAAATTATGTATACCGATACCGACAGTCTGATATACTTTCTACAATGCGAGGACGCGTATCGGGATATGAAACGCGATATTTCAAAATTTGACACGAGCGACTACTCCGAGAACAACGTTTACGGTATACCGCGCGCCAACAAGAAAGTACCCGGTCTGATGAAAGACGAGAACAACGGCGCGATCATGACGGAATTTGTCGGACTGAGGGCGAAGATGTACGCGTTGAGAGTCACCGGACAAAAAGATGTCAAAAAAGTTAAAGGCGTAAAGAAAAATGTAGTCGCCAGAACTATAATGTTCGACGATTACACTCGGTGTCTCAACGACGAAATCGAGCTAACACGGCGTCAATCGTGCATCCGCTCAAAGATGCACGAGGTGTACACCGTGTCGGAGTCGAAGCTCGCGCTCAGTCCGTACGATGATAAGCGACACGTCGTATCCGAATCCACCGATACTCTACCATGGGGACATTACAAGATACAATTGTAAATAATGCTTAGTAATTTATATAGTTTAATATTTTATGTATTATTGTCTTTATTAGTTTTAAATGTATATATTGTAACATGTGTAGTAATAAAGAACATCATTGTATATATATGTATAATAGTTTATTATAATGCAATGTAAAATATACATAGTTTATTACAACACATCGTCTTTATTTATCCAAGAGTTGTGCGAATTGTCGAATCCCAACCACTTTACAAACACCTTGTCGTCCTTTCGGCGCAACACCTTCTCCACGAGATAAACGTCGGGTTGTGCGGTCTTGAGCAATTCGTGCTCGTAAAAGCCTCCCGCGACCGGATCTTCGCGATAATCTTTAATCAAATACGTCACAGGATTGGTACGTTGCACCGTGGCGATCTTAAACACCTCCGTCGACCAATTCGGCGTGTATCCTTTCTCGAATACAGTTTTGAATTTGCTCACGCGCACCGGATCACCCACCCTGAATTTCGCCGGCGCGGCAATTTTTATATTACCGTACACGGTGCTCAAGAGCCCCTTTGCGATCTCGGGAGTGACATCGATCGGGCGCATACCGATCGTACGATGTTTACAACCGTTGTATTCCGAGACCAATCGCGGTAAATCGTCGATCCACTTGTACGATCCCGCAAGCGTAAAAAACTTCCACATTTCGTTCTTCAACGTGCGATTGAATCGTTCCACCACCGAAGCCTTCATGACCGAGTATGTCGAATAATGATTGATGCCGTGTTTCTTGACAAGATTTTGGAAATCTCTGTTGTAAAATTCTTTTCCACGATCGGTCTGCAAGTTTTTCGGAATTCTCTCCCTAAATATCGCGGAAAATGCTTTGGACGTTTCAATTCCACCTTTGGTCTTTAAGGGCACGGCCCACGCGTACTTGCTCAGCACATCGATAACGGTTAGAATGTAGTTGCAGCCGCCATTGGATCGCGAGTACGGTCTCATCTCGACAATGTCAGCTTGCCACAAATCGTCGTATCCTTTCACGACGACTGGCCGACGCGTAAAGTTTCTTCTCGCCGGTGCGTGGAGCTCGTCCACGAGCGATCTCCTCTCCAGACTCACCGCTTCCTTCTTGCTCATTGTGATTCGTTTTGCTTCTTCTTCTTCATCGCATCATCGTAGTATTCGATGAAATTTTTGCAGCTTGTTACGACAGTGTACTCGAAGACTCCGAGGAGGAATTTTCGGTGTTTTTGAAAGAATCTATCCTACCGATATTGATGCAAAAGTTGTGCTCTTCCATCGAGTAGCGCCACACTCTCGTCGAGGAGACCTCTCAGATCGTGAATCTGTCGTTCCAACGCCACGTATCTGGTCTCGATGTAATCGTCGTGGTCTCTCTTCCAGGTCCGCTCGGTATTTTCCGAATCTTCGAGTCTCGAAAGTACTTCTCGCTTAAAATTTTCACAGAGCATACGATTTCGATTCTCACGATCGCTCATAAGCTTGAAGTGATGATCCAGATGCAGCTTGTTGACGGCGTCGGTGTCCGCTTCAGGGTCGGCGAGATGTCTGATCACGCGTGACTTGGCGTTGAAAACCTCACCATCCTTGCAGAGACAATTCTCGCGCACGTAATTCTTCGAGACTTCGCCGCTCTGTCTCGTCACCCTGGCGCTTCCTCCTCCTAACTGTAGTCCGAATTTGTTGATAGACATTCCTGTAGCATCACACGAGCAATACTGGCGATAGTTGAAAAGCTGTGATCAATTTATAATCAGACCAGCTTCGCGCAGTTCCTCGATAATCGAGAGAAATTCGTTGTCGTGCGCGTTGTTTCCCGCCTGACGGGAGGCGTCCAGCAATCGAAGGCGATCCACCAATTCGTTCGGATCATCCCAGTGCACGTAATCGACCGCGTTGTCGGTCACAGTCATGGTCTGTGGTACGTTACACTTGGGTAACGTGCGACCCGCACCTCTCTTGTTGAGATGTGCAACACCTCCACCTTTCTTAGATATCAGAGGTGTGATGATATGTTTGTATTTGTATCCTTTGTTTCCCAAAACAGGTAAATGCGCGTTATGACCGCGTCTGTGAGCGTTAGTAGCGAGTAGTATGCTCTTGTACTTTTGTTTGTCAGCCTCCGTACACAGCGTATCGTCGGGAAGTCTTTTGAATATTAATTCAAACAGGCCGGGTGTGCCAGCGTATTTCACACCGTCCACGATCACATTGTCGTCTCTATCAATGTCGAAGGCCTTGTCTCCGAGAAACGTTCCCGCATCGTTGAAGTATACACCGTACACGTTGTCGATCCCTCTCTTCTTGTCACCGCTCAAGAGCTCACCGATGTACTCTTGGCCCAGCGGACCCATTTGACCGTACAGAGCTTCCCGACCATCGGACGTTTGCATCGTCTGTCTCACGGATGTCGCGAAAGACGGGTCCGTGGTTTCGAACACGTTTTCGATCGGTAAATATGTCGGCGCTTCAAACACCAATTTTTGCGGCTGGAACGGAGTCGAGGCTTGTACCGGTGGCGTCAATGGGGTCTGTATCGGTGTCGTCAACGAGGTACGCTTGATTTTCTTCTTCTTCTCAGAGCTCGACCGCTTTCGTTTGATGTCCGGTTCGTTTTTAATCTCGAGATCGTCAACCGAATCATCGTCACCCTTGATGTTCTCGACGATTCGTTTCAACGGTTCTACGATCGGTTTCAACCGTTTTTCCAATTGCACCTCTTGCTCCACTCTACCCGTCTTCAACGTCCGATGCTTCTTGCGAATCGACTCGCTCGTACGAGCGATTTCCTTCGCGATCTTCTCCCTCTCGTCGATATCTTTCGTGTCAAGCGTCATCGTCAACGTTTCGAGAACAACTAACCATTCCGCGGTACCGCAAACTCGTTAAAACCACGTCTGTAACGTCCATCGTTAATCGCACTATCCTTGTCTATCACTAAAAATCCGTACTTGTGCTGCCAACATGCGTGACACAATGTACCGAAATCTTCGTACGTCATGTCCGTATTCACATGATCGTTGTAGACGTGCTTAAGGTTTGTTCCATCCTGCTTGAATATTACGAGTAAATTCGCGTTGTCGCGCACGAGATGTTTAGGTATTTTCGCATACGTTTGGCACAGATAGAAACAATCGACCTTCGAATGTCGACCCATAGCAAAGTACTCGCGTATCGCATTCTGCTTGTCGCACGCTATATCGTCGAAGACGAATACGGAATTCGGTAACGCCTCGCTGTGCGGTACAATTGTGTTGTTGTCCGAGAACGTAAAGTAGCCGATTTCATCGATCGATCCGAGCAATCTTTCGAGATACCGATACTTTGGTTGATTCAACGATTTCGAGTACACGTACACGTTTTCGAAACGTACACCGTTCGGACTTTCCAGCAGACTAATCATTACATTGGTTTTACCGCAATTCGAGGGACCGCAAATGATACCGCGTATCGTGTTTGGCAGCATTTTACCGTGTCTGCACGCCTTCTCACAAACCCCTTGCCCACTCTTATCATCCATGTTTTTCACACGGATCGTGTACGGTTGTTGTACAAATTTCATTTTTTACCAGACTCTTTCTCATCCTTGTTATTACGCGACGAGTGCGCAGCATCGGATGTCGGAAAGAGCGGTGCTCGGATATTCGTCGCTAGATCTAAAATATCTCTATTTCCATACATGATTCGGACATTATCCTGAAAAAAAAAAAAAAATATTGTTTCAAACACACGATTAGCGATACACGTTTGCGACAATCACCTCCTTCCGTTCCTTCTTATTATCCCGGTTATTCATTGTACTTTGTCGTCCGACAAACTTTGATATTCTACTGGTTAATGATCGATACGCGCCTCCTATTTATAGGTGAGCGCTGTCGAAACACACCTCAGTTGGAAATATGATTTACACGCGATACGTTAGAATTCGCGCTCTATGAAACGATACAAGGGTGCCGGTTTACTGAACAGTGTGATAAATCGACTACCGTTGGAGCTGCATATACCCGGCTACCAATTTTGCGGGCCGGGGACTCGTCTGCGGAAACGACTCGCGCGAGGGGATCGAGGTATCAATCCGTTGGACGCGGCGTGTCGCGATCACGACATCGCGTACTCGCAAAACCGCGAATCAGCGGACCGCCACGCAGCCGATCGCGTTCTCGCCGATAAAGCGCGGGTGCGGATCACCGCTGCGGACGCGACTCTCGGTGAGAGGGCTGCTGCTACCGCCGTATGGGCTGCTATGAAAGCAAAGACGAAATTGGGGATGGGTATGACAAAGGGAAAGAAGAAGAAGAAGACCAAGAGGAGAACGCTTCCGACGGCGAAACGCGGTGGTATGTTACCGTTGTTACCGCTCTTGGGAGTCATCGGTTCGCTTGCCGGTGGAGCGGCGGGTGTTGCAAAGGCGGTGAACGACTCTAAGGCCGCGCGACGACAACTCGAAGAGACGAAACGTCACAATAAAGCTATGGAAGGACGGGGGATTTATCTCGCTCCGTACAAGCGGGGCAAAGGATTGAAGAGAAAAAAAAAAACGTCGAAAAAACGATAGAGATGCCCACGGGTGCCACCACCAATCTACAGTTGTTACAAATAGCGAAGCGTATGCGAATACCGTATTTCCGAGGTGTCTACATGCGTAACGCTTTACCCGACAAGATACATAAAAACGAGAGCGGTATCGTGAATTTGGACGATGTCGACGGGCCGGGCACGCATTGGGTGGCGTACGCCAAGAGAGGCGATCGCGCCGTATACTTTGACAGCTTTGGCAATTTGCAACCGCCGAAGGAGCTTACACGCTACCTCGGAGACACCGATACAACGATAACGTACAATCGCACGGTCTACCAGACGTACGATCAAACGATCTGTGGACAATTGTGTCTCCTGTTCCTCCAGAAAATAGATATAAAAATCGATCAGCCATCGATCGACATCAGTCGTCGATGGAATCTCGGCAATGTCGCTGACGCTCACTCTAAGCGGTAAAAGCAGCGTTCTCACGGTGGATTATTTTCCACCGATAGACTTGAGCGATGGGGACTACGAGCTCGGCCTAACCACGATGGAGACCTACAACACGATTCCGAACGTGACGGTAGCGAACAATAAATTTTATTTCGACGACAATGACGAAGAAATTACAATTCCCGAAGGATCGTACGAATTGGACGCCATTGCTTCTTATCTGAAACGCGCGATACTGCAAAAACGAGGAAAAAGTGAAGAGCAAGATTATCCATTGTCACTTCGTCCCAACGTTAATACCATGAAGAGTGAAATCATGTGCGCTTTTCGAATAAATTTCGCCAAACCGAATACCATCGGACCGCTGTTTGGATTTTCGACGGGTCGTATACTGGAACCGAGAAAGTTGCACGAATCAGATTCCTCGGTAAACATCGTCAACGTAAACATTATTCGAGTGGAATGCAGCATAACCACGGGTGCGTACGCCAACGACAGGTCGGTGCACACGATACACGAATTTTCACCGAACGTGCCTCCGGGATATAAAGTCTCGGAAACACCGGCGCAAATCATTTACCTTCCGGTCATCGCGAGGAGCGTTACCGATATCACCTTGCGTGTGGTGGATCAAGACGGACGATTGATCGATTTTCGCGGAGAGGAGATTACCATCAGACTGCACTTGCGGCGACGTGGTGCGAGGAAATGCTCGTGTTGAACGAACAGCGAGTGATTGAGAGAACAACGAAAATTGGGAAAACATCGCCATTCAAGAGGCTCAGTACGACGAACGTAAACTTTTTAAAATCGTTGGGATTCGTTGTGAGAAACGCTTAAAGAGATGGATATACTCGACATCGCTGACGAGCCCGTCTTCGACGAGCGTATCGTGAAATATGAGATGCACACGTACAATCCGTACGCTAACACGACGTTGGGACACAGCGACGAGATACGAATACCGATACAGCAACAGGATTTGTACACGTTACCGTGTGAGAGTTTTCTCTACGTTGAAGGAAAACTCGTTATGAATCCTACCGGTGAGAATAGAGATAACGTGTGTATAATGGGTAATAATTGTGTCGCGTTCATGTTTGATGAAATGCGATACGAGCTCGACGGAGTTGAAATCGATCGTAACAGAAACGTTGGAATAACGAGCACGATCAAAAACTATGTATCGCTGACGATGGAGAAGAGCAAGACGCTGAAATACGCATCGTGGAATCCGGATGGAAATCCGTTGCTCGATGGAAACTTTAATTTTTGCGTTCCGCTCAATACTCTTTTAGGATTCTGCGAGGACTACAAACGGATTGTAATCAACGCTCGTCACGAACTTGTATTGATGCGATCGCGCAACGATAATAATTCTCTCGTTGGACGAGTCGGTACGAATCCGACGATCGAGCTACTCAAGATACAGTGGCGAATGCCTCACGTATCTCTGAGCGAAGTTAACAAGCTGTCTCTTCTTCGAACTTTGGAAAGCGGACGATATCTGAGCGTGTGCTTCCGTTCGTGGGATCTGTACGAGTTTCCTCTGCTGCAAAACACGACCAAGCATTCCTGGGCGGTCAAAGCTGCGACGCAATTGGAAAAACCGCGATACGTAATCTTTGCTCTCCAAACCGGTCGAAAAAACGTACTGTCTGAAAACGTTACGCAATTTGACGCTTGTAAACTCACCAATGTGAGACTGCATCTGAATTCAGATTTTTATCCGTACGACGACATGAATTTGGATTTCGACAAGAGTCGATACGCTATACTGTACAACATGTATGCGCGTTTCCGCAAAGCCTATTACGGACAGGACGATACGTATTTGGACATCGATGAATTCTCGAAAGCCGGTCCGTTCGTAGTCATAGATTGTTCGCGACAAAACGACTCTGTCAAGAGCGCCCCCGTTGACGTGCGAATAGAATTTGATTGTAAGGAAAATATACCGGCCAACACCACCGCCTATTGTCTCATTATACACGATCGAATGGTTGAATATAATCCGCTGAACAACATTGTGCGCAGACTCGTGTGAAAAGTTATAAATTAGACGTGTGCGAATGGGAATGTCAGTTTTCCGACGGTCGACGACGATGTCGAACGTACCAATTTTCGTCGACTTGCAAGGTTACGCGTTCAACAACATTTTTATCGTGAAAGAGGTAGCGGTACTTCGCGATGGCGAAACGCTATCTCATTACGTATTTCGTGAACACGTACCGTGGTATCTGTTGACGAAATCGGAAAAATCGCTGGCGTGTTGGTTACGGATACACCACCACGGCTTCCGATGGGAAGATGGACACGTCTCGTACAGTCAGATGAAAAGTCTTATCAACAATGCCATTGGTACGGAACCGCCTCTGATATACGTGAAAGGACTCGAGAAGAAAAATTGGCTGTGCGAGATTTTGGAAGATGATGTAGAGATCGAAACGATCGATGCGGATTACGAAGATATCGCACGCCTGACGAACTTGGATGTAATCGGAACCTTGCGCTGCGCGTATCACACGAGACATTGCGCTATGCGGAATGTTTGCAAATTGTACAAGTGGTGGTGGTTTGAGCGTAACAAACGTGTAAAACAACTATGATTTATTCTAATAAAATGATGTATATCACACTCGCATGACTTTTATTCAACCTTTTACCCGTTACATAATCCACCATGTAATATGACCTATCGCTTATATCGTACATCTTTCAGACATTTATTGAACGTATATTGAACGTCTATCGAACACCTATCGAACTATTTTTAACATCTATTGAACGTATATCGAACGCCTCTCGTACATCTTTGAACGTCTATCGTACGTCTATCGAACGTCTATCGTACATCTATTGAACATCTTTGAACGTCTATCGTACGTCTATCGAACGTCTATCGTACATCTATTGTACGTCTTTGAACGTCTCTCGTACGCCTCTCGTACGTCTATCGAACGTCTATTGTACGTCTTTGAATGTCTTTGAACGTCTCTCGTACGTCTATCGAACATCTATTGTACGTCTTTTAACGTTTATTACTACAGCGAAATTGACGTTTTTGCGTCGAGCTGTATATAAGGTGTGCGGAAGAGAGTAATTTATCAGTTCAAAGTGTGCACGCGGTGGAGAAAAAAAGTATAGAAAATGGAGCGTGATCAGAATAGAAAAAATTCCGAATACGAGAAGTGTAAGGATTGCGGAGTGTACCACAAGCCGATAGCTGTGGTCGAGCCTCGTCCGAGGACGACTCAAGCGCCTCCCCCCGTTCCCCCTCGTAATCGTGAAAGGCGTTAGAGGCGCAGTTGAAACAATTTTTAACATTTATCATACATTAATTTAACTTATCATGATTGTAATACATCCTTGTAAGATAAGTATTCACGTGTGTCGTACGTATCTTTTGTTTTTGCAGCAGTAGTTTGTAAATAATAGTAATACATCCTCGTGAGAGAAGAATTTCATGGGTGTCAAACTCATTATATGGAGTCGCTATGATATCTCTTATGAGATTTGTTTATGCCGCGGTAGTTTATACTAAATCTATCGATTGATATTCGGTTACTCGGGAGAAGAATTATGTTTCAAAATTATAAATTTGGAGTATGTTTGAAAAGATAACCCCCCCGTAGAGCGGTCACATAGATTTGCACCACATCTATGATTGTAATACATCCTTGTAAGATAAGTATTCACGTGTGTCGTACGTATCTTTTGTTTTTGCAGCAGTAGTTTGTAAATAATAGTAATACATCCTCGTGAGAGAAGAATTTCATGGTTGTCAAACTCATTATATGGAGTCGCTATGATATCTCTTATGAGATTTGTTTATGCCGCGGTAGTTTATACTAAATCTATCGACTGATATTCGGTTACTCGGGAGAAGAATTATGTTTCAAAATTATAAATTTGGAGTATGTTTGAAAAGATAACCCCCCGTAGAGCGGTCACATAGATTTGCACCACATCTAAGGGACGTACTATAAAAATGCTTCGGAGGTTGGGACCGTCACAAGTCTCCTACAGTTCACGAGTTTGTGAGTAACAGTTTGTGATTTAAAAAAAAAAATGGCACAATTATATACAATTGAACTACAAGAGATCGAGCAGTTGATGAGGGCTGTGACGGATCGGATCGCCGTCCTGCACGGTGCGGTGCATCATTTTGAAGAGGCGACGAGAAATGTGCAGCAACAACACGTGCTGCACAATTTTCGAATTGAATATGATGTGCATGGGCGTGAAAACGGAGTGATACTAACATCGCTGTAAGTATTGCTATTTAATATTACGTATGACAGATTTAATCTTCATCCTATATTATTTTGTTTTTATTTTGCTTACAGGCAGGATATACGGGTACACTTGCTAACGGTGTACCGCTCATTTGATATTTTGACAACACAATTCCATCAAATGGAAAGCGATGTGGCGCGCACCGCTGACGTATTGAGAGCGGTGAGAGAGGCGCATTTTGCTGACGATGATGTACAACCGTAAGTATTACATTCGATAAGTATCACACTTAATATTTTCAGATTATTAATAGAATTTTTCTGTTTCAGATGATGGTCCCACGATTTTTTTATTATATTTTTATATTTTTTATTATATTATTATAGTTTTTTTTATTATTATAGTTTTTATTTTATTTCACACACACACACACACACACACACACACACACACACACACACACACACACACACACACACATATGTATAGTACACACTTTTTAAATAAATATTATATTTTTTATAAATATATTATTGTATTTTTTTTTGCCTCCTCCTATCCTTGTGTTATACTATATTATAATATTATATACTACTTGAAATTAATTTTTTATAAATATATTATTGTATTTTTTTTGCCTCCTCATATCCTTGTGTTATACTATATTATAATATTATATACTACTTGAAATTAATTTTTTTTAATAAATGTTATATTTTTTTGTCTTATCCCATCCTTGTGTTATACTATATTATAATATTATAATATTATAATATTATATACTACTTGAAATTAATTTTTAATAAATGTTATATTTAATAATATTATATTTAATTATATTATATTTAATTATTAACTTTATAATTATTTGTTACAATTAAAAGGGAAAAATGATAGTCACCGGTTCGCTCGTTTCCTTCTATCATGTAGTGTAACATGACGCGCGCGCTTATCTCGCAGTAGGATAGGTCAGTGAATATGATGTGGTACAGGAAAGATGGTATAATAAAAATTAATTTAATGTTAAATAATATTTATTAAACAGATACATCTAATAAATACATTATGATAGTGAAAATATTTTAACAATAAAGCATGTGATATGCTAGAATTATTGCGATCCAAAGACCTGAGCTAACAGCTCACAATCGATTATATCATTCTTATCGAACGATTCGCTCTCACGTATCACCGCGATGGGGTCCTTCGCACCGCTCGCGATTTTTCGAAAGTGTGCGAACTTGGTGTCGACCATACCAGTGACGTTGTTCAACGATTGAGCGATATGATCCACACAATACTCGAGAGCGATTATGTTACATACGGTGTTGTGTGACATTACTAAACACACTGTTGATGTTTCCAGACGCAGTACTTTTAGATTGTTTATCTTTCCAAACCGTAGCGTGACATGTTCGATGGTTTGAGACGGTGCTTCGTTCGCATCATTGTTAAAGAAATGGTGGATGGCGTGTCGTTGGTCCAGGACGATCTTCCACATGTTGTATGTAAAATGTATCTCTTTGCCATGGTTGTCACCGAGAGCGATTTCTATGTGGCTCGGCGTAGAAACATTGATTCCAATATCCAGATATTTATAACCGGTTTTTGTCAACGGGTATCTTCTAGCTAAAATTCTGGGAGGCGTGATCATGCTTCCATCGATACTTGTCGAATTACTTTTATTTCTGTGGATAAAAGCTTGTATAAGTTTGAAATGTAACAATAGCAGTAAGTTTAAAAGTGTAAATAGTAATAGAGTCAACTTACACGTTGGGTGAGAATTTCCGCTTCTTCGCATCCACACCTTGCTGTTTGTCAGCCGGATTACTCATAGTTGTCTGTTGTACGGTAGAAAACATCGTTGCTATAATTCAGATGAAGCGTTGCAGCGATGTAGTGATTGTCCAAATGGTTTCGGATAACTGATGGTTCCTATTTTTTTTCCGCGAGCTTTTTATACCCGCTCGTCGCACACGACACTAATTAAAAATATCGATGATGTCACGCAAATTGAAATCTGGCAACATGGCGCCTAAAGTGGCTGCCTAAGGGCCTATGATCTAAAAATAGCGATGATGTCACGCTAAAACCTGCACGAACCTGCAAAGGATATAAACAATTCTCGGAACTATAAATCATTTTTGTATAAACAATCCTTATCTCTCTATGACTCATGCTTATATAAACAATCCTTATCTTTTCCAGGAATTTATGTAATCCGATACCTTCCCCGCACCTCCCCCTCACCTCCCTCGTCACCCCCTCCACTCCAAAAGTGCTGACGCAGTGTAATCCGATACCCTTTGTATAAACAATCCTTATCTCTATATGACTCATGTTTATATAAACAATCCTTATCTTATCTCTTCCAGGAATCCTTATATAAACAATCCTTATCTTATCTTTTCCAGGAATTTATGTAATCCGATACCTTCCCCACACCTCCCCCTCACCTCCCTCGTCACCCCCTCCACTCCGTAATTACCCCCTCCCCTCAACCTCTTCCCCCTGTAATCCAATACCTTCCCCTTTCCCCCGCACCTCCCTCGTCTCCCCCTCCACTCCAAATTTACCCCCTCTCCTCCAAAACGATGACGTCATTATCCCCTCCCCTCCAAAACGATGACGTCATTACCCCCTCCCCTCCAAAACGATGACGTCATTACCCCGTCCCCTCCAAAACGATGACGTCATTACCCCCTCCCCTCCAAAACGATGACGTCATTACCCCCCTCCCCTCAACCTCTCCCCCCCTTCACCCGCGCACCCCCTCAGATGCCTGAGTTAGAACCCGTGTTGCTATACTACTTACAAGATACATCGGAGGAGACCGAGGAGGAAGCAGAAGCGCCTAGTTCATCGGGAATTGCCGCACACAGCGTATGCGTGATCGAACACGAGACACCCTATATATCGGTCTGCAGTCTAGGTAACAAAAATAAATTTTTCGGTGCACTGGTAGATACGGGTAGCCCTGTAAATCTAATTCGAAAATCAATTTACACCAAATATTTTATTGATAACAAATTGCTTCAAGTTGGGAGAAATTTAAATTTGAAAGGCATTAATAATTCAGTCATTAAAGTTTACGGTAAGATATGCGATCAGATCTGTCTTGAGAAATTAAAGAATCAATGGTTTGATATTATTTTTTATGTAGTAGATGATAATACTATTGCTTTTGATATGTTGCTAGGTCGAGAATTTTTTACGAAAGCTAGATTGAAATTAACTTTCTGCAACGGTCGGTTTGATTTTGAATGTTTAAATGACACCCATGAATTAGATAATACTATATTTTCGATTAAATTGATAAATGAAAAAACACAGGATGATATTATAATGGAAAATTTGGATAATAACTTAGACTTTCGGATTAAAAATTCTCTCTTGAATGTCTTTCACGAAGTTGAAAAAATAAAAGTCGAGCCTGTTACTGATAATTATAATATAAGAGTACATTTAAAAGATTCATCCTTATTTCGTTACGCGCCAAGACGAATGTCGTTCGTAGAAAAAAAGGAGCTTTTCGATATTACGGAGGATTTATTAAAGCGAGAAATTATAAAACCAAGTATCTCACCTTACTGTTCTCGAGTTGTATTAGTAAATAAAAGAGACGGAAGGAAGCGTATGTGCATAGATTTAAGACCGCTTAATCAAAGGGTATTTCCTCAAAAATATCCCTTTCCAATTATTGAAGATCAAATAGATCAGCTGTACGGTAAAGAAATATATACTAAGTTAGATTTGCGAGATGGGTTCCACCAAATAAAAATACATCCTGAGGATACAAAATATTTTTCGTTTGCAACACCTCATGGACAGTATGAATATACCAAAATGCCATTTGGATATTCTGAGGCCCCTGCAGAATTTCAGAAAAGAATATTATATGTTTTTGAACCAATGGTACGTAGTAACAAGATACTCTTATATATGGATGACATTTTAATCGCGACGTCGTCTATCATTGAAAATTTAACAATATTGAAAGAAGTACTAATAACACTACGAAAATACAATTTAGAATTAAATTTGGCTAAATGCCTATTTCTAAAGAGGGAAATTGAATATCTCGGATATCTAGTGTCTGCCAAAGGTATTACGATAAACAAAAGACATATTCAAGCTATATCCGATTATGCTTATCCAAAAAATATAAGACAAATACAAGGTTTTCTCGGACTGACTGGTTATTTTCGAAAGTTTATACAGGATTACGCTGTAAAAGCCAGACCATTACAATTTTTAACAAAAAAAGATGTTAATTTCGACTTTAGCCAGGAGTGCATGAAATCATTCGATTTATTAAAGAAAGAATTGACCTCTTCGTCGGTCTTGTGCATCTATAATCCAACGGCTGAAACCGAGCTCCATACGGATGCAAGCAATCATGGTTTCGGAGCGATCTTACTCCAAAAACAAAATTCGGGCGCTATGGCACCAATCGCGTATTTCAGTAAAGCAACCAGTGACGCCGAGAGGAATTATCATAGCTTTGAGCTGGAGACCTTGGCAATGGTAAAAGCAATCGAACGCTTTCATGTATATTTGCAAGGAATCACTTTTAAGGTCATAACCGACTGTAATTCGTTGGCTTTAGCCATGCGGAAGGTGAATATCAATCCTCGAATCGCGCGTTGGACATTGGCTTTACAAAATTATAAATTCGAAATGGTGCATCGACCTTCTGATAAAATGCTGCATGTAGATTTTCTGAGCCGCAATGTAATAACAGTCAACGCGATAACAGCCGAAGATGAACTTATGTTCAAGCAATTGACGGACGTAAAACTCAAAGAAATAGCAGAAAACATAGAGCTGAAGGGGAGCAAATATTTCACCTTAATAGATGGCCTTCTTTTTAGAAAATACAAAGATAAAGATTTATTTGTTGTACCAGAAAATATGGTTAATATTATTATACGGATAAATCACGATGAAATAGGTCACGTTGGAATAGATAAAACCATACACAGAATAACTAGCCATTATTGGTTTCCTTGTTTAAAACTTAAAGTTCGACAATATATAGACAATTGCGTTAAATGTTTATCGTATTCACTGGCAGCAGGCAAACCTGAAGGCGAAATGGAGATATTCGAAAAAGATTCCGAACCGTTCAAAACTTTACACATAGATCATTTTGGCCCATTACCAGAGACTAATGATAAATTCAAACATATTCTTATTATAGTAGACGCATTCACTAAATTTGTATGGCTTTTTGCTACAAAATCCACTGGTTCAGACGAGGTTATAAATTATTTAACCTTTTTGTTTCATTTATTTGGCAATCCCAAAAGAATTATTAGTGATCGAGGTACCGCTTTTACGTCGAATAATTTTACAGAATTTGTAAAAAATAGAGAAATAAAGCAGGTAAAAACAGCGGTAGCATCCCCCTGGGCTAATGGCCAGGTAGAACGGGTGAATCGTTTTCTAAAATCTACTTTATCTAAACTAACAAATGAACCAAATGAATGGAAAGACAAATTGAGTACGACATAATATGTTATAAATAATACTCTGAATAAAGCGATTAATTCAACTCCAAGTAAGCTATTATTAGGATACGAACAACGATACAAAGAAGATGAATATTTGCGTTCCTTAATTGATCTGTTGCTAACTAACGAACAATATTTTGAAACCGAGCGAATGAAAGCACGAGATTCTGCACAAATAGTAAACCGAAAATTGCAAGAGTACAATAAAATACAATATGATAAGCGGCATAAAAGAAATACTAAATACAATGTAGGAGACTTAGTTCTTATAAAGATTGTACAGCACAAACCGGGAACCAATATAAAATTAGCTCCTAAATTCAAAGGACCCTATCATATTAAAGCTGTATTAAAGAAAAATCGATTTGTAGTAACGGACATTCCAGGATACAATATTACTCAAAAACCATTAAATACAATTTTGTCATCCGATAAAATAAAACCATAGATCCGTATAAATGAGCCTGTTAAAGGAAGCGATAATGATATTAAAATAAATGGAGAAACTAGCGATTAATATGCGAAGAATATTGTTATAAAAAAAAAAAAAAAAAAAAAAAAATTTTTTTGCTTGCGATATTTGAAATTAAATATAGTAATAAGTCTGAAAATACAAGGAAAACGTAGCAAATAAGTTTAAAATAAATAAATAAAATAGAATAGATTAACAAATAGAAAATAAGTTAGAAAATAAAAGACAGGAAAAATAAAGAAATAAACAGTTCTAATATATTGTTACAAGTTTCTGCGACTTTAATCATAAGTAAAAACAGATTATAAACGTTGATTTGTTAGGAAATAACTTTGTAATTATTATATTTACATATAGTGATATACTCGTTGATGTTCGAGGACGAACAACATATCAGGATGGCCGAAAACTGTAAGAATATAGGTAATATATATATATATAGACCATTCGCGACAAGCGTCGGTAGGCCACACGTGTATTAGGCGATTAATGCCATCTATTAGAAAGAAGAGACAAATAGGGAAAAATCGGAGCCGTTAATTCGGAGCTACGATATAAGAGAGAACGACGAAGACGAACAGTATAGAGAGTATCCTTACGGCCGTGCGAGCGTGTACTGGTCCGGAGTTTTTCTAATAAAAAAGTGTTAAAAGAACAATTGAAAGTAGAAGGTGCGAGCGCGCACTTAGTGTTTAACAAAGGTGAGCGTACCTTTAATAAGAAACTCTTTATTAACTTTTGGAAAAAGGGAACGTGGCATATCGCGACCCCCTCTTTTCCTCCTGTATTAATTTGTGTATTAAATATAGTACCAGTGTTGTTTTACAAGACGATTTATTATTTAAAAAAGAACCTCTCGTTCATCCTAAACCTTACATCATCATACAATGGTATGATTTTTTCAACATAGTTTTTCAGTTTTATTATTGAACGCTTATTAGTAGAATATTTATAAAGATAAGTAATATTTTCTAGTTCTTTAGTATGATTATAATCTTCTTCGTCGAAACATACTTCAAACGCAATTAACATTTGCGACCACATAGGAATTAATCTTTCAATCTCCATCTTGGTTATTTGTCTTGACACGCTTATAAGCTTACTAATACCAAAGAGAACGCCTTTGTTAGCATTCGTGTAAGCGCATAAGCGTAAAAAAAAAACGGTGAAAAATAGCGCTTATAAGCGTGAGCGCTTACAGCGCATGAGCGCCCAAAACGAACGCACCCCACGTATGTAATGCTGGTCTCCCACCTTGCTTAGGACATGATTTGATGGAAGGTGTAATCACATATAATGTAGCTTTTTTGTTACTTTTTATAATAACTACTTTTTTTTTTTTTTTTTTCGGGAGATGAGAAAAATCTTCTAAAGACATCCTGGAGCCCGTACTCCAGGATAGTGCTGGATTCGACCGAGACTCGCATCGAGGATTACGGCAAAACCCAGACAGGATGACCATCTCTCATCCCGACCAGGTTCCAGCATTCCATGCGGGTAGCGGAATAGTTGGATACCCAGAGAGGACGGAGTGCGCATCCCCGCATCTACCGAATCCCGATGACCATCCCGACCGCCTACCAGCTAAACAACTCACCTCAACGCCCCCCTTAGGTCATATAGAAGATAGTTGGGATTACTAGCGGGAGCATTACTCCAACCATCCCCTAACCATGCTTTAAAATAAAGCCCTTTCTTAACGTTTTTATACGGGAACTTCTAGTGGTTATAAAAACCCTATATATATGATATATAGTAATTTATAATGCTTAACCTAACTTAATCATACCCTAACTATATATACAGACTAAGACCAGGAGGAGAGCTACCTGTTTCTTAATTGCACAATAAAATATAAGAACAACAATAATTATAATCAAGTCCTACTCTGAGGCTTCGGAATCCCAGTGACCAGCCCCTCATCTTCTTCTCCTCCTCTCGTTAGTCCTACGATACCGCTCGTCCGCCTCCTTACTGGACATAACTCTGCTGCAGCATCCCGAGAAGGCCCTCCACTTCTCAGGATCCCCCAGTATGGCCTCTACAACCGATGGTAAATTCAAGTCCACGCCCAACACCTCTGCAAGCTCTTCGCGCTCTGCAGCCCAGGCTTCGCAAGCCCCCAGAGTATGCTGGGCGTTGTCATTGCCTGCGAAGCATTGTTAACACAGCGGTGAATCCGCTCTATTAATTCTATGAAGGAACTCGTTCAGGCACCCATGGTCTGTAAAAATCTGGGCCATATGGAAAGTGACCCAGCCATGGTTCCTGTTAACCCATTCGGTGAGTACCGGGACTATAGCCCTCCTCACTCGATACCCCGATTGATCGTCGCCCAGCATCTCCAGGTCCCTTTTCCAGGCCGATATAGCCCCTTCCTTTGCCGCGAGACATGCAATTTCCCTAGATCTAGGGGAAATTTCCTCTCCCATAGATCTAGCCTCCCTTAACCTGAAGAACACGTCCGCCAGTCTCCTGGCAGAGTATTCCACAGGCGGAGTACCCGACAGAACCATGGACGCCATGAAGGAAACGGTGCGATATGTGCAACATACCCTCTGCGTTATTCTTCTAAGTACTTTTTTTATCAGGGTCTTTGCGGCCCTGTTGGAACAATAGATATCGTACCATAGCGGCGCTCCATACAGAATAATCGACATTATTACATTGAGGTAGAGTCTTCGCTTCCTCTCCCCCGGGCCCCTACAATTGGGCATAATCCCCCATAAAGCCCCAATAATTTTATCTACCTTCGCCGACACGTATCGAAAGTGTTGCGTGTAGCACCAATCCCCGTCTATAATTATTCCAAGATATTTGATGCTTTTAGTAATTTTAACTTCCCTGTCTTTAATAAAAAGGCTTCTGGGAGGTCCACGCCCAACCAGAGAGGCCGGGAAACCTATGATTTCAGTTTTATGTGGGGAGATTTTCAGACCTAACCTCTCAATCTCCCTCACAACTATACCCGCTGCTAACATCGCCCTGTTCCTCGTTTCCGCGTACTCCATCCCCGAGACCAACAGGATGGTGTCATCCGCGTATCCCAACGTCCAACAGCCCTCAGGCAGAGAAAGATCGAATATGCCGTTATACCCTATGTTCCACAGGGTGGGTCCGAGAACCGAACCCTGCGGAACTCCACATGACATCCGGGATACCCGGATGACACCATCGCAGTCGAGAAAGGATAGACTCCTATCGGACAGGTAGGCGCATATGATTTTATATAGATAATCTGGGAATCCCATAGTAGTCATGGCTCCCCTAATCATCCCCCATGGAATAGAGTTGAAGGCGTTCTCAATGTCAAAACTAATTCCGAGCACCACTTTCTCCCCACTTAACTCCCCCCTAACGATTTCCCTTAGCTTTAAGATCGCGTCTAGAGTCGACCTCCCCCTCCTGAAACCAAATTGGTTAACCGAGAGGGAGTTAGTCAACTCCAGATGGTCATGCATTCTTGACACAATGATCCTTTCCAGTAATTTAGCGGGTTCATCTAGAAGGCAGATCGGTCTGTAGATTCTGGGATCAGTCGGTGGACCCTCTCTCTTCCTCAACAGAACCAATCTAGCCTTCTTCCACGCCCGAGGGAAAATGCCCTCTCTGAGACATCTGTTAAAACAAAAGAGCCATGCTCCCATGAGATCCCCCATGCTACTGGCCGGAGCACAGACTTTTGCATAAAGCATAACGCATAAGCATAAGGAAATTGATTGGTCCATTTCCTTATGCATTTGCTTATGCTTATATATAGACCAATCAATTTCCTTATGCTTATGCGTTATGCTTTATGTAAAAGTCTGTGCTCCGGCCTTACCGCTTAATACCGCCCCCGGAACCCCATTTGGTCCAGGAGCTTTTTTGCAACCTCTAATCTTCTTCACCGCCTCCTTTAGTTCATTTTCAGAGACTAGCAAATCCTCATTCCAGTCCGAGAACCTCGTATAGTTATTTATAACCTTGTCCTCTCTTCTCGGAAAAAGTGCATCTACAATGTGCAATATATCTTTATACTGTAATGTCTCACATATGGGTGGTGAGACGGGCCTCAACTTTTTTAAGACAATTTTATACGGGAGACCCCAAGGGCCTCCTTCTAATTCTTTAATTAGTTCGTTCCATGCCCTAATCTTGGCAGTTTTAATATCTATTCTATATTTGAGAAGAGAGGACCGGTACTCCCTATATCTTTTTTTAATGATTTCCTCGCCCCGTTTCTCTCTAGCCCTCGATAGAACTCTTCTGGAATCGGTCACAGTTCTCCTAAGATCCGCAAGATCTTTGTTCCACCAGTAGGCCGATTTTTTATTTCTGCCGCTATTCTTGGGCATTGAGTGATTACATATTTGCTTCAGTGTCGCATTAATCCATGTAACTAATTCCTCTGCCGAATTAAAATTGGATTCTTCGTATCCCCACGATTTGAGGATCGCTACCGACCTAAGCGCATCTAGATCCACTTTTCTGGCGTTCCATTTAGGAAAACTGCGACCAACATCTCTAGCTTTCTCCCCAGCTAGTTTAGAGTCTATCTCAGTGACTACTAATCTATGGTCAGAGACCGTGACCGCATCTATGTCAACTATACAGCTATTGACCATTTTCTTCGCTTTTCTGTTGCAGATGACAAGGTCAATGACGGATTCCCTCCGTGGTCTTATGGCCCGCGCGGTTTATGCTTCGGTCTTAATCTTAATCTTAAGAGTTGATAACGTAGAATGCCATAAGGGCGTTTATACTTCCCTAGTCTTAATCTTAGTCTTAATCTTAATCTTGGAAAGATCCCATCTTTTAACTTTAGTCCCTAATGTCCTAAGGCCGGGCCAATGAGGTAAGTCTGACGTCCGACGCAGCACGAAACCGCGCGAAATAATGGTTTTCGATCCGTGTATATTTAAAAAATTGTTCCTGATCGTATTCAATATTCAGCATATCTTTCATTAAAGAAAAGAAATGACCAGTTTCGTGTCTTTTTCGATTCAGTGGCCGAACAGCGTATCTCCGTGGTTTTCTTTTATTTTTTTTTTAATTTCTTAATAATACACATGCTGCATAGGCACTTGATAACAAAAGTGCCATTCCAAACATTAAAGTTTTTTGCCGCTGACGATTCATTTTAACATTCACTATAATTTGCAGCACCGGGATCTATTACAATTTGTGGTTAGGTTAGGTTAGGTTTTGTTACATTTGCACATGCGTAGTCCGAATTTCCAGGGAAGCATAAACGAGTTCTTATACATGTTGAGACGTATTTATTTAGAATAATAAGATCCAAGTTATCGAGCCAGTGCTTCAGCAAGTTCCCCTTACTATTACTTCTTCTCCCATCCCAATCCGGGTGTCTAGAGTTAAAGTCCCCAAGTACAAGGATGGGGGAATTTCTATATTCCACTAGGAATGCATATAAGTAAGGCACTAGATATGTAGGTATTCTTATCCGCCATTTTGGTTCCTACTAGATGGAGAATTATAGCGTATATAGTATAGCTTAGTATAATATGGCGTACATGTGTAACATGTTACACATGTACGCCATATTATACTAAGCTATACTATATACGCTATAATTCTCCATCTAGTAGGAACCAAAATGGCGGATAAGAATACCTACATATCTAGTGCCTTAATATTAGCGTTTTCGAATAAACGGGGTTTGAACGATCTAGGGTTGATCAATCACTATTTTACTATAAATGCAAGTCTTTCATTGGTGGAGAGGTTGCAATGACGTCATTAACCAATCTTGGGTCGTTCAAATCCTGTATAATCGAAAACGCTATATAAGTCGTCCAAGAAATCGTTAAATGCAGGAGGTGGTGCATTCGGTGAAAAGTAACAACTTAGAATTACTACATCGTTCCATCTGACCGCGCAAAAACCTCTGCCCTGGTGTAATTTTACCATAGGGGAGAATTTGTCCTTGACCCTTCGCCATAGGATGGCAGCTTTGGGGGGAGTATTTAATTCTGTCACCCACCTGTTATCCTCCGGCACCAAATTCGGTTCGCTTATTACCGCTAGAGCGGCATTTCTTTCATCCATCAGGTGAGTTAGATTATCCTGCGCCTGTTTGGATAGATTTACATTGCATTGTAAAATAAACATAATCTAGGTTAAAATATCACAATCCATTGCAGCGGAGGGTCCCGCTGTGCACTGAGAGCTCCGACTCTCGGTGTTTTCTACGGGTGTTTACGATAATTCAAGTTCGAGTTAGTTTCACTAGGACCGAAAAATGAGATAGACATAACCATCTAGAATCTTTATAATTTATGACAACTCAACGCTGTCTTGTATTGCTTGAGTTAAATTAATTGAATTTGTTGAGTTTATAGAGCAAATTTTATTGTAATAAAAAAATGTTAACTGCAAATCAGTCTATGAAAGAAACAAATAATGTTGGTATGTATGTTGGTATACCTCTTTAATAGATATAATTATATATATATGTATATAATTATATTTATTAAACTCAACAAATTCAATGAATTTAACTCAAGCAATACAAGACAGCGTTGAGTTGTCATGAATCATAAAGGTTCTAGATGGTTATGTATATCTCATTGTCGGTCCTAGTGAAACTAACTCGAACTTGAATTATCGTAAACACCCTACATTAGAATGAACATTTTCATTTCCATCGTTATTTCTATTTACTTTTCCATTAGAATTGTCATTAACTTTTTTGCTATTTACAGATGAGATCCTGGTGGGCGGTACCGGCTTACAGGAGGCGCTTCCAACCAAATGATCCGCATTCAACCCTCTCTCAAGGCAAACCGGACAGGTAATTTTATTTTTGCAATCCATGGCCTTATGATCTACCTGGCCACATTTGTAGCAGTTGAATCGGCGATCCTCTGTGCTTGGGCATCTCTGGACCGTGTGACCCACGGCCAGGCACCTGAAACATTGCAGTGGACGTGCTCTCAGGGTTTCCACTCCGACCGTTGACCACCCGATGACCAGTCTTCCCCGCTCGAGGATCTTAACCGCCGCAGTGATCGGACATTGGGCAAGAGCCACCCCCATGCCTCCACGGATGTGTCGAATCATACCGCAGGTAACGCTCAATACATCGCAAGAGCCTTCCTTTGCGATCATATTTTTAATCTCTTGCGTAGAGATAGAGTCATCCAGACCCGAGAGTCTAAGTTGAACTCTCTTCATGGGTCTGCGTAGACTAACGCCCCTTACACCAAAAAACAACTCTCTCATTTTACTACATAGATTATCCGCTTTAATTTCAGATTCCAAACCAGGAATTTCTATGAGAACCCCCCTGTTTGCCGCGCGTTTAATGCGAGTGTCTGTAATCCCCAGCTCTGAGAGAGAGATCTTTTCTCTCGCCTTGCTCAGTATATCAGAATAAGAGTACTCGCACTCATCCAACAAGATTGATATTGCCGACGTATTGGGAATCCTTTTCTTAAGATTAGAGAGCAGTTCTTTATTCGTATCATATGTATTCTTACCTTTGCTCTTATTTACAGGTGTCTGAGAGACGTTATTATTAGCCACGAATTTTTTTATGTATGGAGTAGATTCCCCCCCCACATTTTCTCTATTCGTTTTCCTCCTTTTCTGTTGTTTTTTACATACAGTAGCCCAATCAGATTTCTCACTATTTTTAATGGTAGGAGAATTAGAAAACCCTTCATTGTCACTGTAATTCAGTTGGGAATCTGCAAAGTCCAGATCCCCTTCTACCGTTTGTAAAAAGTTAATGTTTTTCTTTTTTCTCTCAGATTTACCCGGAGAAACAGACGAATCATCATTATGATCCGGATACACAGTTATTCTATTACTTTTGGTTTTCTTATTCTTCTTTTTCTTTTTATCGTTACTGTTTGTTTTGTTTATATTGTCACTTTTACATATCATAGAATTGTCATTACTGTGTCTATGAGAGTTCTCCCTTCAAGAATCCTCGTAAGGGTCACTCACCTTTTTCTGCTTACCTTTTCCAGAAAAATTAGCGCCTTGGCCCGCAGAGTCCAGTGCTTCCCTCATCTGTCTGGTTTCTTTAATTAATTGGGTCATTCCTTCCCCCAGCCTATCCAGTGAGTGAATCATGGCCCTGTCCAGATTAATTCTCTCCATTGATCCACACACCATGCTTTCACTAACTATCGAAATTTTGTCCACATTATTGTTATTCACTTTTCTATTGTTGCTGTACCAATTTTCCTTTTTCCCTTTGGCTATTCTGTCCTCCGACTCACTAGCGGAGGGGGCCGAGGTTGCTCTATCCACATATTCTTTTTCGCTTGTATTATTATCATAAGCGTTTTTTAGTAACTCCTTTTTTTCATATTCTCTTAGTCTCGCTTCCAGAGCATCTATCCTGCATCTGTTCTCATTTGACTCTTTCTCCATACCGTAATATTTAGCTTTCCAAAAGTTGGGGTTATCATTAGAAGTCGCCTTTAACGATAATAGAGAGCTAGCCCTTCTTATCACTTCAAGAAAAACTTTTATCTGCCCACTGAGTGAGCCCTTGATATTCTTTGATCTTCTTCTGATGCTCTCTATTTCATCGACCATGTCTCCGATTTTTTGATTGATTTTTGAGGCATGCTCCAGTTCCAAGCCAGCCAGCTCACCCTCAACTCTTTTTTTATTGTTAATGTTAAATCCAGCACCATACTTTTCCTCCTCGATTTCCTCATCAGGAGGAGAATTTCTCTTTTTTCTCTTTCTGCTTTTCATGATTCCCGGTCTGCTTAGAATTCCAGATGAGCCTGATGGCCCTGGGTCCTCTGAGTCCGAGAATTCCATCCTGCGGTAGGAAGAAACACCCATCATCTCCCCCTCATCCGATAGCGAATTAGGAGGGTCCCCTTCATCTGTACGTAAGGGCGCCCTACGCATCGTGATTTCTGAATCCAGCTTTTCTACTGAGGCGATAACAGCTTTGGCCTCGGAACTCGCCACAGATCCCGAGGTTAGCCCTTTGCTTGCTGACGACCCGCGGGTGACAGGGACGATATCACCCACGTGCCGGTTCCCGGTATCCGATTCCGGGACGTTATCCTTTTTTGTCGTATTCATGTCCATATTGTTTTGCGTGGTTTGTTTGCAAGAGTGGCCTTCTCTTGTGAGACGCACTATACCAATAGTAATAGTAATTAGATTAGTGGTTGTCTCAGACCATTGATGTATATGGAATCCACCAAATCTAAGTTCCAATTATATGTAAAAATCATTAATCAGATCCAAATCAAAATCAGAACAAAATAGAAGCCAGTATTCCTATAGAGTATACTATGCATATTATAAAACATGAAAGTCATTTTCATAACAACTTCTACATTTCAGACTCACAGAACTCAGGTAGGTCGTAATCATATTATCTACTACGTTCTGTCATCATATATACCTTTTATTATTGCACAGTGCTAACCGGAATCATTGTATCAGACTATTACGAATAGAGCACTGTCATTATTATTATTATTTATTATTCAATTGTTCTAACTGCTCATATTTACCTAGTACTATTCTTATATAATACACTATCTGCACATTTTATAAGTCATTTCAAAGAAGCTTCTTTATATTCCATATAACCAATCATTACAGAGAGGCAATAATCCCACATCACCTTACACAGTTTATTAAGGTCAGTAACAATCTACTTTTCTATATTTCAGATTAATCAGACAACCCCAGAAGGGCAGTCCGTAATTCATGTGATATGGTCACTCAGCGTGTATGTATACATATATTGTTTTAATTATTGATTAATTAGTAAACTAACAAATCAGTACATAGCTGTTACCACTAGAGCACCACCCTTATTTGTTTCATTATGCAATTGTTCATTTGTTCAGTTAACTTAACTTTATCCTGATCTGTTCGTATCTGTGTGTATTTCAGTACCATACACTCTGTGCTAAACAGCATGTAGAGATAGTTCCAACAGTTTCTGCGTTTCAGGTAGACCGATCATCACAAGGAGGAAGTAAATATCACATCTCCATATAATCAATACTCCATATTCAGTTTATTATTATAATAATATTGTATTCCTTTATCCAAGTGCCAGTAAAATCACTTCTTAGACTATTCTGTAATACTAACTAATCCCACCTCCACCACATATCGAATTTTACAGTATGCTACTAGGGACACTCCCATATTCATTTAGATATTCTTACAATTCAAATATCCAGGTATTCAATCCAGAATAATCATTAATCATTCATATCATAGTCACTATTACAATTCCAATTCCATCCATATAAATAGAATTTTCACTACTTATAAATCTTGTATATATGTATGTATGTATGTTGGTCTGTGTTGTATCCTATTTTATTTCATTTATTTCTTTAGTATAGTAGTCAATTATACTTATTCTAATCTGTACCTAGTTCGTCTGGTCTGACATTACATGTGTAATAAGACATTTTTACGAGTTCGACTTAAATAATAATTAGTTACCCGATTGAATATCTTCAAGCACTTATTTTTAAATTCAAAGCTCAGACTTAAAGTTTAGTTTCCAATTTTATTACTATTACAAATCACTAAATTACTATTTAACCTATTTATACATCCAGATTACATATATAGTTTAATCTTGTAAGCAATTATTCTGGATTTGATTTTAGATTTCCATTAACCGCCCAGACACAATTCACTTACTTTACAAGTTCCGTGTATCAAAGATAACTCTTACAGGATTTCCATTGTCCAATAATTATGTTTACATGCAATCCAAGACTTCTATATCTCTAAAATGTATCCTGAAAACCTCCGTGCGTTGCACGGGGAAAACTCCCCATGATTAATGTAACCATGATCTATTCAACCTTGGGTGCGACAAGAAAGTATACATATCCATCTCCCGACGAACATTTATAGTGCCCTCCACAAGCGTTGCACAGAGAATACTCTCTATGATCGGCATCATCCGCAACTATTAACTGCTGCAAACATACATTTTATAAGACACGTTTATCAGAATCAATATTAATTAGTCAATTAGCACTACAAAGTAATTAATCAATCAATAATCATCATCCTTATCATCCATCTGTCAGTCAGTACCATCATGTCAACATATAACCTTATTTTCCTTTAACACAGAAATCAAATCTCATTATCCGTCAGAATGTCATTAGTTATTTAGACAATCAGTATTGTTACGACTTGAATTATTCTAATCACTTTAACTAAGGCACTAGATATGTAGGTATTCTTATCCGCCATTTTGGTTCCTACTAGATGGAGAATTATAGCGTATATAGTATAGCTTAGTATAATATGTTACACATGTACGCCATGTGTAACATATTATACTAAGCTATTAACTATTAAAACCTAACCTAACCTAACCACAAATTGTAATAGAAAAACTATAAAAACACTCCTACACAGTTTTTGTTCTTTCAATTTAAGTTAGATTAGGTTAGATTCTACATACTAACTTACCACTTAAATTTAGCGCTTCTCTAATAGCGTTCCAACTATTCTTCACCACTAATTTATTTTTATAATTTGGATTTTTTTTATTCCAAACAACATCGAATTGTTGGACACATTCAATTAAATCAGTATCACTCATTTTCGTATTTTACAAGAATCGAAAACCATTATTTCGCGCGGTTTCGTGCTGCGTCGGACGTCAGACTTACCTCATTGGCCCGGCCTTAGGACATTAGGGACTAAAGTTAAAAAATGGGATCTTTCCAAGATTAAGATTAAGACTAAGATTAAGACTAGGGAAGTATAAACGCCCTTATGGCATTCTACGTTATCAACTCTTAATATTAAGATTAAGACCGAAGCATAAACCGCGCGCGGGCCATCAGCACATATATTTGTTCAGAAAAAGGAAAAAGTACGTTGCTTGTCCGAACTTATATCATGCGCGCATGCGCTGGGGCTATTGCCCTCAGCACATTTTGCCTTAATTACCGAAAGTTGCATGTGCAGAATCATCAAATAAGGATCAAATCGATGCCGTTCTTTATCTCGGAGCTCACAAAATACAAGAATTATAATATAAAACCCACATATTTGTGTTCCGAGATCACTAGTTCTCATAACCTCACTTTCTTACGTGAGTGTTACTATGTAAGGTTTTGATAATAAAATGCTAAGTATTCTGACAAAAATATCACCAATCTACAGCTCGGAGCACGCTGGGTCCAATTCTTGTTAATTTTAACCACTACATACTGAGTTTTCCACACTTTTAAAGACATTACAGCAGAGCTGCCTAAGACACTTCCACAACGGACTATGGTCGATCCAACTCATCTTTATAATAACTACTTGATTAATCATGGTTGGTTTACACTCAGTGAGTTAAATGAATTGATTGACAACTTCCCGTACTCAAGTGAAGATCGAAGGGATAAACCACTCCACTTGAAATCAAATGCTGAATAAGTAAGGGGTGGTGCATGGCAGATCTGGACATTTCTGAGATTGTTTCCTTTGATAATAATTAATCATATAGAAGATAAGGACAACGAAGTGTGGCAATGCCTACTTCTGTTGACAAAGATCGTTGAAATTGTGTGTGCACCAGTTTTACATGTCTCACATTTGCCATATTTGCAGACATTAATTCAAAATTATCTCATAACGAGAAGGGAACTTTTCCCTGATGTACCACTCCGTTCTAAGCATCACTACATGTCACACTATCCAGAACCTATTACTATTTATGGACCACTTATAAAAGTATGGACGATGAAATTTGAGAACAAACATACATTTTTCAAGCGTGCCTTGAGATCATGTCGTAATTTCAAGAATATAACCTACACGCTCAGCACAAAGCACGAATTTCTGCAGTGTTTCTGTAGATCAGGATGTGGCCTGAGGAATGTTGTTAATACATCTGAAATAACAGACTTCCTTGTGCACATGTACTCAGAGAGTTTGCAATATGCAGTATTAAGAGCACATCTTGAAGCTGGTATGCAGGAATGTGTAACAGCAACTGTGAAAGGAACGTTATATAAAAAAGGGAATGTTGTGGCTGTACGGCAAGATAGCTACCAACAAAATGTGATCATGGGTCAAATAAGAATTATGCTTTGTGATATTAAACAAAACATATACATTGTAGTTAAAACTGTAGAAACAAAATTCCGACCACATATAAGAGCATATGAGTTGAGTCAACCTACAGGATATGAATGTATTTCATTAAACAAACTTCTGAGTTACTACCCTCTCCATGTATATACTATAAATTTAAAAATATTTGTGAGGATAAAACATGGCTTCGTATGCACAAAGCTGTGAGTTGTAATATTATGATGTGACGTGCATCCAGTGGAATATGTAAATATTTTCATAATTTATTTCTTCATATTTTATATTTAACGCGATTCGTATATTTTAATCAGTTTTCGCGTAGGTACAATACGGAAATAAAGTGATAGTGACATTGGCTTTCCTTCTCACACATTGGCAGCTATATCGTTAGTTTTTTGTTTTTCCATGGACCAGTTGATGTTTTCGTGAAACGCTGAACGTGTAGCGATTTGTTTCCTTGCCGATGACGTGACGTGAGTGAAAGTGAACGAAGAATTTACGAGTTACAAAGGGCTTCATCAATAAATTTCACAAATATCAGGTAATTTATATCATCTGAATATATATACCACCTAATCTAATCTAACCATATTAAAGTGCTTTCCGCAAGAACTGGTATTTAGATAGATAAAGATTGTTTATTAATAGAAGAGGATTTAGAACCCATCCTATCTATTTTCATTCTTCATTTTAATAGTATGCCCATTTTCAAGTTAGTGACAAAAGATAAAACACAGCGATACACTATCTCAGCTAACAATGTGTTTGAATTAAAAGAAAAAGCTGTACTTAAACTGCTTTTGGAGGAAGTTCCTGAATTGACATCTGTGAGTGTTAGTTATAGTAATTTTTAACTTATGCATTGTCAAAAGAAATTAACTGTACAAATTGTATCATGTGTTCATCACGCCTCAGATTTACGATGACACAGATGGGGCTGAAATTGATGACGATGATGTGCTGCTGGACATGGCAAACAATACACCAGTAGGCACGTACTTATGTGTGATGGTACTCCCACTGGGAAGTGAGTGGCCTGAGAAAACCAGAATTGATGCTGGTCCTTCAACTGTGATCAACAGTCAGTCTTCAACAGTGGTTAGGTTTCCTGTTACCCCAAATAGTCAAAAAATCGACCATCAGCAAACAACTTTAGGTGAGATTTACAGTATTACTTTCTCTTTTCAGCTCTCTCTTACGTAGTACATATGCAAATGATCATGTATCTAGATATTCCCAATTATGTATTTCCTTGCTTATCACTGCATTTACTTTTAACTGTTCAGAACTCAGTCTAGATATGTCTCAGAGAGTCCAGCCTCCTATCACAAGGCTTGCCACCATGATCGATGATGCCCTCAAATGTGATGATAAAGCAAAGAAGATCAAGCAGCTAGCTAAATCAAAGTTGGATGTTTGTAAATTATTGGCAACACACTGCTATAATAATAAACAATTCGACACTGGGATTATCCGACGATATTGCTGCTCTATTCGTGACAAGGTGATTGAATACGCCTTTCAAGTGTGCATGGGAGGAAATGTTGCTGGAGACAATTTTAATGCTTTTGTCAAATCAGTATATAACATGGTTAATTACAAGAAGGATAACACTGAGAAGGACAAAAAAAACAGGCAGCAGCTAATAGAAGAAAACTTGTGAGAGATGATGCTACTGTTGACGATCCTCCCATGCGCTTTGATGAGTATGGGTGTGCGCAAGGCATGTGGGAGCCTGAAATAGAGAATCCTGTTAGTCAAGAAGAGAAGAAGAAGGCTATTATGGAGCATTACATTATTGGTGAAATGGCAGAGCAAGTCAAGACTCTACTCCGTGATACCTACGCTTTACAGAGACACTCCATTAATAGAACGAAGACCAAGGAACAGTGGACTGATCTTTTTACTTTATGACCAGTTATGCTCACTACCTTATTTGTTTATGAGCATGCTTCGCTGCTCCTTGGAAAAAATGTACATTCAGTATGGTTTAAGGCACTTAAAGGCGCCAATTGCTTTGTAGAATTTATGGTCTTGTACTGCGCTGATGAGGAAAAAAAACCATCAAAAGGCTCTCAGTATATGCAAATGCAGAATTTGTTAGAAGAAATGAATACTGCAGCACAAACTGAGCGTTCCAATGAACCAAGTGCAAAAGCAGTAGTTCCTCTCCTCGTAATGTACATGAAAGAGAAGTCCACTGATCTGTTTGTTCTATTGAATGTACATGAACTCTTAAAATTTTATTTAGCAACTTTACTTAAAATAATTTTTGAGCATGATTAATATATTGAAAAACATTTTTTGATAATTACTTTGTATTTTGCAGAAAATATGCTCTGAAAACGAGGTCTTGGAAGCTGCCCAAGAACACTGCATGGGCTGTATCATGATTATAAGAGGTAAAGAGTGATAGTGTTTTTACATACATAATTTTGTCCACTTTTATTAATTGTTCTGCATTCCTCTGCATTTCTCCTGCAGGTCAATCCTTATTTGATTATGCCGCTAAGTGTGATGTTGTGATTTGAGAAGAATTTCAAATCAAAGTGGCAAATATTTTGGAGGGATTCCTAACGGTCTTCCTATGTTATATTGTTTTTGGATTCCGCTATCCTAAATCCATTGATGCCACCTTGCAGTTTATGCAGAGGTATGTGCAGTAATTTAAAAAACCAACACTGGAAAAAGTTTTATTGTATTATAAGAAATTCTGATTGATTCTACTGGTATGTTTGTTCAAAAATGGACGAAACAAATTTGTTGTTGGAATTACCAGAAGATTCTATTAAATCTGTTAAATTCCATCCTATTTAAATCACTTTAAATTATTTAATATCACTTGTAATCACTTAATATCATTTATAATCACTTTAAATTATTTACTTTTCGTTCTCTGCCATCAGCCTAACTAATATTCCGTAATGGATCTACGACGCGACATAAAACTTTAGCGAGCTCAGTTGAGACTGTTCTGACTGCTCAGCGCTATTGCTTCGCGAAAGATCTAATGCGCGCGATTCACGCCGTGAGTAGCGAGGGCGCAGTAGTAGTGTAACAAATGAATGCGGCGAACAGTTGATTAACCGTTTAGTGAGTGATGACGAAACTGTTGCAGAGCGCTACGATTTATGTAAATATAACAAGAAGTTTTGTAGAACCAACAAAAAAACACTTATTCAGATCCTTATAGTAAAGTTAACCAAACGGTGTTGATATAAGATGTAAAATTTTGTGACAATAACCAGAAATTTTGTTTCGTTTAACTAAAATACGGTCAACCAGAAGAATTTTGTTAATATAATAAAACCATTTTTCTTAGTGAATAAATATTTCACTATTAGTGTTTATGTACCTTGAATGACATAGGCATATGTGATATTTGTGTTTCAGATGTTTCCTTGGCATAAACCCTCAGAAAGGGAGTAAAGCAATGGAATCCACCAGGAAAAACAATGGAATTAATAATAAAGCTCTTAAATTATCCAATGCGCTCCAGGTTTATGAATCGCGGCGTTCCAGATGGGCTCTACTGTAATTACACTGTGTTATTAATATATATGTTATTAATGGTAATGGTTATTAATGTTTGGTAATTACACTGTGTTATTAATATATATGTTATTAATATATACAGGATGACCCATTTTAATCTATCACCCCAAATATTTCCGTTCCCTTGCATTTTACAAGAAAATGTTTCAGACAAATGTTGTATTGTTTCAAGGGAGCCATAAAATGATTTCATTGGTTTGACCGTGGATAGTCGTTTAAAGGTCACACGAAGGTCATCTTCAATTTCTTAAATTGAAACCTCCATTTTTCATTACATATTCTTATAGCTTATTTTGAAAGCTTTCCAAAACACTATAATAAAGTTATTTTCCATTAAGTATTTGTCGCGTTATGAGGTTTAAAAGTTACGATACTGCCGGCATTAGCATTATCCAAGATGTACCACGTGGAGGTTGCACGGTTAGATTTACATCTCTTGTGTGTGTGTGTGTGTGTGTGTACGCGCGCGCGCGCGCGCGCGTATTTAAAAATAATTAAGTATTTTATTGAAGGTGTTCGAAGACACGTCCACCTTGTTGGATACATAAACACAATCTTTTATGAAAATTGTTACGCACTCTATTAAGAACAGTTGGTATTATGCTTCTGAACACGTTACGAATACGTTGTTGCATATTTTCAATAGTCGTCGGCTCAGTCTCGTACACTTTTTCTTTAACATATCCCCAGAGAAAAAATCCAATGACGTCAGATCCGGAGATCTAGGAGGCCACTCCTGAGTTTGACTACCTAAACCAATCCATTGTCTTCCGAATACATTATTTAAATAGTCCCTGACGTCACGTGCTCTGTGAGCAGGCGCTCCGTCTTGCATAAACCACATTCGATTACATGTCTGAAGATCAACATTCT